>NC_033633.1:4873993-4879684 GCF_001540865.1 Ananas comosus | reverse complement strand
ATTAAGGCCAATTTGCATAAAAAATCCACTTATTTTGGGCTTTTGCAAAACCGAGCCACCTTTTTCGTTTTTGCAAAGTTCACGGACTATTAAAATATCAGATGAAAAGTTCACGGACTATTAAAATATCAGGATATCCATACATTTTACCCACCCCGCCCACGCCGCCCACGCCGCGGCCTGCCGCGGCCTCGTTCGCTGCGCCGCGGCAGCAGCGGCTGCAAAGCTCTGCCGCGGCGACGGCGCCCCCGAGCCGAGCTCTGCCACGGAGCTCGGGGGGCGCCGCGGCACGCACGGGGCCGGTGCACGCTGCGGCCTGCGGGCGTCGGGTCGAGCGGAGGCGCGGGGGAGGTCGGGGTCGGCCGAGCTCGAGGTTGGTCGGTGCACGCCAACGCCTCCCTCTCCGTCGCCGTCGCCGCAGAGGAGGCGCACGTCGACCCGGCGGTCTCGCGCGGGCGCTCACTGTCCCGGCTGCTCGGGTTCTTCGTAATGGTGTAATGGTGCACCATTACACCATTAATGGTGAAATTACACCATTAATGGTGTAATGGTTACACCATTAATGGTGTAATTACACCATTACACCATTAATGGTGTAATGGTGAAATCGCGCGGCGGTGGTCGGGCTCGGGGTCGGCGCGGGGGAGGAAGTAGAGCTTCCCCGGCTTGAGCAGGGCGTCGGGGTCGAGCGGTCGGGCTCGTAGTCCGACGCGCGGCCTTCCTCGGGCAACTAGTAGGAACGCGCGGCGTCGGCGCCGGCGCCGGTTGCGCCCTCGCGGCTGTGGTCGGGCTCGAGGTCGGTGCGGGGGAGGTCGACGAGGAAGTAGAGCTTCCCCAGCTTGAGCGGGGCGTCGGGGTCGAGCGGTCGGGCTCCGTGGCGAGGTCGGAAGTCGCTGTGCGTGCCCCGTGCTCTTACCGGAAGAAAAAGAAGAAGAAGAAGAAGAAGAGGGAAAAAAAAAAATGCTCCAGCAGGAGAAAGAAGAAGAAGAAAAAGAAGAAGAGAAAAAAAAATTGCTCCTGCAGGAAGAAGAAGAAGAAGAGCCCGCCTGACGGTGCTCCGGCCGTTCTCTCGTTCTTTTTTTTTTCCGGCGGAAAAAAAAAAGAACGAGAGAACGAAGAGGAGAGAGAAAGAGGAAAGAGAAAAAGTAATAAGGGTATTTTGGTCAGTTTGCTGAAAAAGCGGACCGAATTTGCAAAAACGAAAAATGTGGCTCGGTTTTGCAAAAGCCCAAAATAAATGAATTTTTTATGCAAATTGGCCATTTTTAAATTNCTTCCCCGGCTTGAGTGGGGCGTCGGGGTCGAGCGGTCGGGCTCCGTGGCGAGGCCGGAAGTCGCCGTGCGCGCCCCGTGCTCTTATAGGAAGAAGAAGAAGAAGAAGAGGGAAAAAAAAAAAAGCTCCAGCAGGAGGAAGAAGAAGAAGAAAAAGAAAAAGAGAAAAAAAAATTGCTCCTGTAGGAAAAAGAAGAAGAAGAAGAGCCCGCCTGGCGGTGCTCCGGCCGTCGCTTTTTTTTTTTCGGCGAAAAAAAAAAAGAACGGGAGAACAAAGAGAAAAGAGAAAGAGGAAAGAGAAAAAGTAATAAGGGTATTTTGGTCAGTTTGCTGAAAAAGCGGACCGAATTTGCAAAAACGAAAAAGGTGGCCCGGTTTTGCAAAAGCCCAAAATAAGTGGATTTTTTATGCAAATTGGCCTATAATTAAACTACACTCCAAAAAATGGAGTAAAAATATAATCCACTCTAACCAAAGAAAAAGAATTCCACCATTCTTGGGCAAAGATGCATCAAGTTCTAACTTTTAAATTTCAACATAGATTTTAAATTTTAAATTTTAAACATCCGGAATAACCCAAAATGCTATTCTAACACTGGAACCTCACAATTTGCTAAAGTTCAGTGTGTTATATTCTCCCCTCCTAAAAAGGAGTTTCGTCCGTGAAACTACAAATCAACCACACTACAAATCCATCCGAAAAGGATGAAAGAAGCGCTCTAACAGTGCACAGAACATATCCCAAAGGTCTCGAGCATGCCGGATTACTCCAAGGCATCTTCACACAGGGAAATCCACAATTCCGAAGATTCAGCACATCGCAAACCAAACCTTCCACCAATGTTCCATGAACTCAAGTCCTCATAGGAAAGTTCCATTTCTAATCGGTGCTCGCTCAACGAGTTCCTCACTCATCCACGAGAAATCCATTGCCTCCCAGGGCTAAATTCCATTTCCAATTCCTCAAGGAAGCCAAGAGCGAAGTCTAGCTCTTCTCATCTTGCTCTTATGAATGGAATTTCAATCATATATCCTTCTGAGGAGGATTCAAACGGTATCATCCATCGGGAGAATCCAGGGGTTACACCCGATACACATCCCTCTAATTTCCAACTGGGGCGCTCAACACAATTCTCATTTACCGATATGAGGCGATGTAAAAATCCAATCGTCGACCCAAATCCCTACAATGATCCTCCAAACCCAAGGGTCAAAATTCATCAAGAAATTGCACAATTGAGTGCAATTTTATTCCACAATCAAGCATGGTGTAATTTTCTTCCATAATGCTTCTATTCGCATATTTCACCATTCAGGTCGAGTTGACAACGATCAATCCAAAATCAACATCCATGGTAAATTTCCTTCCGATAGTAACGGAAGCCGACGAATCATCCAAACTAGCTCACCAGAGGTGATCGCTTGATTCATCATTCAGCATTGTATCACGATGCCTCCATATCATCTCCAATTTCACAACTACGGCGGTAATCTCGATTTCACATCTATAAATGTTGTTGGGGGTCGATGCTCAAAAGCTTCACAAATTCCACTAAGGTCATTTCCTCAGTTTCAATACTCTTGATACCAATCGAAATTCTTATCCTCAATACCTTTCTTAGTATTTGATACTCAAGGTGTCCGTCGTCACCGAACTCAGCTCAAGCGATAGAGAGGGATCAATTCATACTTTGTTAATAAGCTCTCTATCGTTGTCATCATATATATACTTCCATAATCAAGGAAGGGTTCAATCAAATTTCCCGTTCTAAACCGCAACCAAAGCATCACTATTCGTTTCTGAAGTATACGGGGTTCATCCTGAGATGACTAAAACATCAATTCCATAAGCTCTTGTGCAGTTCTATCCAACGAACTTAATTCTCTTGTGCATAACCCGAAAAAGGGAAAATAGAAAACTTGGTAGTTTCCCTCTTAGAGTTTTCCAAACCACTCAATCAAATAGTGAGAGTCTCACACCTCAATCGCATCAATCTGCCTACCTACGCAGTCATCCGTCACAAATCCTCAAGGGGTCGCTGGATGATTCCCCTTTTTGACATTCCAAGCCAAAGAAGGCTACAAATCCGAATCCTTCATCAGGGTACTTCACGGCCATCAACAACCGATTCTACAAATCTATCTAGAAGGGCTTGGAATTATCATTCAGCAAGCCTCTAGAACTGGTGGAGTACTAAAAGCTTAGGTGGCATCACAATAAGTTTGTGATGTCCCAGCCCAACATCAAAACCCGTTTAAGGTACAACCTTAAACTCCAGCACAAAACAGTAATACTCAGATTGCAATTCAATCTATTGAGTACACGATAGGCGACGGGTCTCAGCAACGGGTCCAGATACTTAGTCGTGTTTCAATTGAGATCACGATAGGCGACACATAGTCGAAATGACCCCACCAGTCTCACAACAAGTGAGATTGCTTTTCCACAAAGTAAAACACTAGGCACAAAAGCCTCTCTGCTAATCGAGCTTACAATTTGTGACTTAGCCGGGAGTACAACAACAACTCCACAAGATATCCTTCATTCCGAGGATTCTCAATCATAAAAGGTTATCAGCCAATTAGGCCCCAAATCCCCTCCAATAGAATACCTGATTTTGGTAAGGAGACGGTCATCGTAACCAGCAAGATCAGACCCTCAAGATGCACTACTTCGTGCTCAAGTTCTCAAAGTGAGTCAATTTAGCTCGCACGACCAAGGGTACAAGGTACCTCACAACCACTCCATTGCAAGTAGGGCCAACCCATTTTGTTAGCACACAAAACCCTCTCACTAGGCAGGGTGTTCCAAACGACACACCGATCATCCAATCATCCTACATGCATCGAGAAAAGAATCAATGCTAATCAACTCAGTGAATGGCCGATCAAAGGATGCAAATGATGCAATCATCTCAAACAAGATGAAATTCAAATAGCATTACATAACATGCTACATGCGGCAATCATCTTAGTCGTCACATCCAGCTCCAGCAAATCTACGGGCATACATCTACTCGATGCCTCTCTCGATAAGGTCGGTGCCTCTCTCAATGCGTTCCCAAGGTTCTTCTCCACCAAATCCCAAAGTTTGGGAGAGAGATCTATAGAGAGTAGAGAGTATTCTAGAGAGAGGGAGAGGTGTTTCTCTCTCTACATATGTGTGGGTGTGTGGTGTTTCGCTGAGGAAGAAGAAGAAAGGGGTTAAGGCCCCTTTATAAAAGCAACTCTCCCACAATTACAATCAGCCCCCCGCTGTTTCTGGGCTGTTTTCGGGCTCAGGGTCTGGACCTTGGCCCTCGGGGTTCGGACCCCCTAGGTCCAGAAAAACTGCACTTTCCAGACTTAGCCAAAATTTCAGCCTTTTGCCCTTTCTTCTCCGTTTTCGCTCGTTTTCGCTCCGTAGGTCTCCGATTAGCCTCAAATCGCACCGAGACCCCCCACGCATGTTTTTGAGCGCGTTTAAACCATCTTTCCATCCACGCCTTACCAGATTTCGGCCAAGGTCCAATCATAGCTTTTCGGGTTTCGTTTTCGCGGCCGACGGGTACCGAAAACACCCGAATGCTTCCGAACTTCACCAGAACCACTCTAATGATTTTCCAAACCAACATATATCGTAATTTCATAATTATAGAAGTTCGGTATGCTACACCCTCCTCTCCTTAAAAGGAGTTTCTTCCTCGAAACTCAAATCACTCCTTAATTCGAGTTATCGAGCAACTCAGGGTACCAATGCACTTTCCCACTCCGGAGTGGCCTTACACTCATCGGAACTGTTCAAAGGCCCACTACGGAAGATGTGAGACCAAACTCACTCACATTTGCTAAGCGCAACACCGAAAGTGCATTACGGCTTCGCAAGTCTCGGTGGCAGCGTAAGTCGACACTCGACGACTCTACACGCTCGAACACCACTCACTAACTAGCAAACGAAGGACTCGTCCTTCCACACTCTACTGGATCCCACTTTCCTTCGAGATCAGTACTACCCCTTATCCTCATGGTGTGGATATGCCAAAATGCATCAACTAGCCAAACGATCCACCACCGCTACACAATGCACACGGGTAGGCCTTCTCGAATCACTCAAGCGTTCACAAAGTGGCATTCTACCACTTTGGCTATCCAAGAGTTTAATACAACTAGGGATGTCAATGGGTATGGATACCCGAAATTTTATCCGAACCCAAACCCGAATGAAACGGATATATCCGATGGATATGGATATGGATTCGGATATGGATATAAAAAATAGAAACCCGACGGATATGGATTCGGATATGGATTTTGATTGTACCCGACCAGAACCCGAACCCGAATTTATTTTGTATTATAATATATATATATATATATTATTATATTTAAATTTGTATTTTAAAAATTTAGATTTAATATAATATATTTTGAAATATTGAA
>NC_033633.1:4861299-4873988 GCF_001540865.1 Ananas comosus | reverse complement strand
TATATATATATATATATATATATATATATATTTAAATTTGATGTTATATTTGAATTTATATTTTAAAAATTTAGATTTAATATAATATATTTTGAAATGTTGAAAAAAGAAATAACTATTTCGGGTTCAAATTTTTGGGTTCGGGTTCGGGTTCCAGATTTTTGGTCAGGTTCGAGTTTGGATATGGATTTTTAAAATCCGTCGGGTTCGAGTTCGGGTTCGGGTCTCGGGTTTTGAGTCGGGTTCAGGTTCGGATTTTTAAAAATCCGCCCCGAATCCGACCCGTTGACATCTCTAAATACAACTCTTTCTTGCATTCATCATCCCTTCAGGGAACACACTCCTATTCGATCACCGGCATTGCTTAGAGGCAATATCAGGGGCGCATCGCTCCATCGCGAGTGCTCTAATCACAACCGGATCTTTGCTCTACCACGAGATGGCACACTTCGGTACATCTCCAATTTCAATCCTCAAGAGAGCATTATTCTCAATCTCTGCGTGGCTATCCATTATCCAAGTGTCTCTTAGAGACCACTTTAGCTTTCGATACCATATGCCACGACCAACTCGAATTCGTTCCTACAACGAACTTACACGAACACTCCATTCGTGAATTCAAGCCAAACTCCTCAACAGAGTTATCGGCTAAACTGCTCACCTCGGTTTCCACGGGTGGATCACCGGCCACCAACTCTATGTAGGCCTACCGCCTAAACCTGTCTCGATCACGCGCAGCGTCTCTCGCTCGCAACGTAGACCCAATTATCACTGGGCGAAATTCTCATTGGAGAATTCGCACATACTCCAACCAGGAGCAACCATGACCCCAAACCACGTCATATCCTCGGGTTGGGTCACTACACACTCGGTGTATCATCGATCATATGATCCAACACGTGGCATTCTACGCTCCGAGGTCTAAGCTCGGACTATCGCCCTGACCAAAACCTCTGCCCTACCCGTAGGTACCGGGCCGCTGATCTACACGGCCAACTGCGCCTGTCCACATGGCCCCAGGCTCTGCAGTATACAAGTGATCCAGGCACGGGTCATCCCCAAGCAATGCCCGCCGTCGTCATCCTACACGACATTCTCTCTACCGAGCCATACGTACCACTATCGGCTCCTAAGCACCTAGTGCGAGCCACCAGCTCTACGAGTGATCCATGGCCTGCTTCACACTTAGCAATGCTGAAGTGCTACTGCCAACTCACTTTCTCGGCTGAATCGAATCCGCACTCCACGAGCATCTACACTCGAGCGCTGTACGCTTCTATAGCGTCCCACACTAAGTCCACATTAGGCAACCTTGCCTATGCACACCGGCCACACGAGCATGACTCACCCATCTCAATTCGAGGTACTACTAGGCCTACGTGCCCGTACTCGGCATCCAACCCGTTACTCTCTCAACAGTGATTCCGCTTTCACCGTTCGATCTACCGGAACAATATTCGAAATTTCTGGACTCTCAAGAGATCCACAAGTACCACGGCTCAACTCTCGCAATCAACTACTCATATTGCTTTGAGAGTTGGTCCGCCAATTCCATCTCTACGATGAGTCCTACTTCTTATCCATAGGCCATCACCAGCAATTCGCTAGTGCCATCCACAGGTGATACACTCTCACAACGCAAGCATGCCCGGGTATCTACACTTACCCGTCCATTTGGTCCCTACTACACTGATGCATCGTTAGTAGTAAATGAGCACACGATAAATGCATGCAAGGCTCCTCGACCTGGGTCGTGCACTCATGGCCATTCGACGCCCGTCGCGAACCCTCCGGTCGCCACATTCTCCTCATCGCTCGCTCTCCAGACCATGCCGCAGGTGACACACCGTAGGCTGTCTCAGAGAGGAGAAGGCTGCCGCCAATGCCAATGATCGGTCACCCCTCAGCGAGCACTCACCCAGCACACGGCCCGGCCGCCCACAAGGAATGCATCTCCTATCACGCAGCGCACACCGCCGCGCCTGGGGAGAACTCTTACAACCCTACTTCCCGAAGAAAGTTGAGTAGAAGACACTTCTGGGGTTTGAGACTGCGATTGCAACTGTCTCGGGGGTCGCTTAGAGCTTGATTGACCGCCCGCAATGCTCCTCAATCGCACTACTCTCATCTCTCGCCCAAGAGATTCACGCTCTTCACACGCGAAGGCATTGCCTCGTTCTGCTCACAATGCTCAATCCAAGACTTCGGCAAAAGTTGGCAGCTTAAAAATGTGCACAACCTTGAAAATCTCCGGCCGAAGTCCCCGTACCAACAATCAGCTTGGTCTTTGTCATCCCGTACCACGTTCGGGACACAATTCACGATACGGGAGAATTCCCACTCATGCACCCTCACGGTGAGGTCTCCCTGCCGCAGCTTCCGGAACTCCTCCTGAAGCTCTCTCCTTTCACTGTCGGGGAAATAGGCAGAGAATATCAATCCCCAAAATTCTTCCCAAGTCATAGGAGGGAGACTAGGCGATCGGTTCCGCTTGACACCTTTCCACCACACCTTCACCGACTGTTTCAGACAAGGTACGGCTAGGTGTACCTTGACTCTCTCCACAGTGTACAGATCCCCAAAAAGAGTTTTCATGGAGTTAATCCACACCTCCATGATCCACGGATTTGCATTCTTTCCTTCAAAGGTAAGAGGATCAAATTATTTGAAGGTCATGAGGGCCGCCGAAGCTCGCTCCCTCTCCGCCTCCACCTCTGAAATACTAGAAGTCGGATTGCCCGACCCCGACGCAAACACCTCCACCGCGACTCCTGGCAGTACTCAATGGGCCGCAACTGGTGCGGTCACCAGCTGATCCACCGTTTCCTAGAGTCTCTTTACTCACTCCTCCTGGCGCATGGCAGCCTCCTGCTGTCGCTGTACCAAATCGGTTTGTTGCCTCGCCACTCCCACGAGAGTGGTCAACTGCTCTCGAAGTTCCAAGTCCCCCCTCGCCTCAGACTGCTCAGGGACACCACTTGTCCCATCCCGCGCCGATCTAGATGAAGATCGCCTACGCGGTGCCATCGCTTCCTGAAACAGGACAACCCAGACAACTCTCGACCCTCGAGGTTGAGTACGAAACAACTAATACCGACTCAAATTAGGCGAAAGTCACACAAGGGCGTCTATTCTCATCACTCGGTTTCATGTTGTATGCATCCAACATGAATACCCTCGGTTGAGAATAAACCACACCTCGAGTCTACCTCTAACATCCGTTTTAGAGGTTTACAACATAACCCAATCAGTTCATCTTTCGCCACAAGTCTCAAGTCCTTGTCTCTCACGAGCCTTAACCTCTATGGTTTATTATCCTAGGGTCTCTTAGGTCCGTATAAACAATTTTCTATTGTTCTCTTTATGCTCTGATACTACTTTATCTGTCACGTCCCGACACCCGGCTATTTGGTCGGATTCGGGCACGCCAACAGACCGACGAACGGACAGAGTCTCCCCTGTACGTCCTAGGCGTCACAATCCATATAATGCACGAGGTCCCAACCAGGAACAATAATCAAGCAAAGATTGCATAAGGAAGTATCAAAAACATAAATACAGTTATGCTATTACAAGTATTCGTCCCAGGTTTTACATATTACATTTTCTTTCATATTTAACTTCCAAATACAATCATCTATTACAAATTATTACAAGTTTGTTCTTTCATCTCTAACCCCCTAAGCTAGACCACTTCGGGGTACCACTATCTCTGGTCTCGGGGTAGGGTGCTATCTACGGAGCTACGCCCTTTTCTCGCGCGGCCGCGCTTGTCACGCCTCGCAACCGCCAGTTTGGTCGGTTCGGGCACGTCGAACAGACGCCGAACGGACAGCACCTCCTCTGTCCACCCAAGGCTCAACAACAAAGTCATGTACATTTTTGTCGCCCGGGATGACATACAACATACATGAAACACCACAAGTGCGATACAAGCAAGAGCAAGAATCACAAGTACATATACAAGTGAACAAGAGAGAGATAGTTCTAGCTATTACAACTTTTGTAACACATTGGACCTTTGCAAATTGCGGGGTTCGAGTGTTTGATCAGTGTTCCGAGTTTTTTCAGATATTCTGGAGGGTCGTTGATAGTGTTCCGACCTATGGCTCATATCCCGAGAATTGAGGTATTTAAAGTAGCGCTAAGGTCACCAAAATGGAGGACTTAGGCTGCTCTTGGGTTGCACCTTGCAGGGCTGTGTACCGGTACAGCCTTGATAGTTGTATCGGAACAGGTTTTGTACCGGTACACCTTGATGGTTGTACCGGTACAAATATGATTTTCTGCCAAACCGAGGCTCCAGTTTGTGTGTTCGGGGGATTTGTATCGGTACACTTTCCCGTGTACCGGTACACTTTGCCAGACTGCAAACTGGCAGATCTGCAGGGGTGTATTTACATTGTTGCTTCTCTACTTATATCCCTACACCCCCTAGGGCTTTCCCTGAGCTGGGAACACAGGAGATTGAGGTAGGGGAGCTTCTCACTTCCTGTCTATGGATTTTATCTCCATTTCTCTTGGATTTTTGTGGTTTAACTCTTCTCTTTTCTTCTTAGTGCAAATTCCACCATTGTTGAAGGCTTGGAGGTTGGAGAGTAGCTTGTTTGAGAGGAAATCTTCAACCCTAGTTGGTTTGGAGCCTAGTTTGGAGCTTCTTAATCGGTTAGAAACTTGTTTTCTCCTTTTGATCCATAATTTAGTAGATTTTTTGAGATGAAACCCTAGAAATGAAAATTTAGGGTTATATTGAGGATTTTTGGATTAGAAGTTTTTGGAACTCAATTGATTGAGTTAGAACCTTTGTTTAGGTTGGATTTGAAGAGATCTTACTCTCATTGGGAGTTTGAGAGAGACTTTCACCAATCTAGGTAAGTTTTAGCCCTTTTCTTGGGTTGGTTATGTTCTCTTCATTGTGTGATCGTACCTTGTGTTTAACTCCTTAAGGATTTTCTTTAGGGAGCTAGGAGGCTAGTGGTCATCTCCTTTTATGCGAACGAAGGGTTCCGAGGAGCTCTAGGTGGGTTTGGCCTCATCAAAATGGGATAAAATTCCCTCTATGGTGGTTTTACTCGTCGTAAAGTGAAATTTCATGCATATTTGTGTTAGATGCATTATTTGTGAATTTTAGAATGCTTAGAATGCATATATTATATACAATGTATATTTGGACCCCTATGTAGTAGAGGATTTTCAGGTTGGGCTTATGAATGTGACTAGCATTCTAGATGTGACTCGAGATCATGTTTCATATAGTGAAAATGATAAGTGTAATGTACTATTGGATATAATTCTCATGTTGGACATAAGAGCAAGTAAAATGCCATAAAGAGGCATTAGACTAGAATGATATGTGAATTAGTGAGCTAATGTCATAAAGCGACATTGAGCTTGGGTTATGTGTGAACCTAGTAAACAATGCCACGAAGAGGCATGGAATTTGGAATAAGCTTGGGTACAGCAACGTGCTAGTATCATAAAAAGGCACTAGACTTAGTGAATGTTGGAACTTCACATTGAGACATAGAACTAGACCGTTGGGTTGCTAGTGGCTTTTACCATGTTAGAGACATGATGATTGGGTACTTGAGACGATGACTACGCTTGCTTGCCATTTGTGCTCATTCGCACATGCTTGTGAGGGTCGCTCCCTAGAAGCCGGTACTTCGGAGTTAGCCTACGCGACTTATGCTCGTTCGTGCGGTATTGGGGAGCCTACGGGGCCGAGTGGGATAGACTCATTCCTCAAGGGGGAATGTTGGGGCTACCACGGCACTTAGGCGGCACAAGCCGGACTACACTTGTGTAGATCCTAGATTAAAATTGGATAATGATATCGATCGGGTATTTGACAATCACTACTAGATAGATTTCAGTAGTTAGATTACTTGGACATGCTTGTAGCATAGTTTTGGACATTTGGATATATAGTATATTTGTTAGTATTGATCGTTGCATAGTAGCATACTTGTTGCCATGATAGAACATACAAGCTATGTATTGAACATACCTCTCCATGATAGAATAGATGTACATCATGTTATCTTGCAGAATAATAGTTTAGCATTTTATACATGCTTTCATACCAGCAGTTTATTATTGTTCCTTATCATGTTTACCTTATTTTGGGCCGAGTGGTGCATTTTGCTAAGGTCAATAATTACCCACTGGGAACTATAAATTATAGTTCTCACGCCCCCTGTTTTATATTTTCTTTCAGAGCCTTCCACGCCGGGAGAGGCTAGGGACCGCGGAAAGGGTGTCGCCTCCAGCTAGCTAGCTTTGGCGAGAGACTTGTTGATAGGTAGTTTACCTCTCGTTGATTTTATTTTGGAGAAGTTGAGAGTTGTACCTGTGTATAGAGACCACCCTTTTTTTTTTTGGATCTTGAGATTGTTGTATTACTTTATGTTTTTATCTCAGTTGATTAGTTCTCTTTCATCCATTCTTGTTGATAGATTTAGTTGTATACTTACTTTGATATCTTTAGATTCTGTTTACTCCTATTTTTTTTATATATCTCCTTATTATAGACGCCTTATATGTGCAGGCATATGGCGAGTCTGGGCACGCACCGGGCGGGCCTATGCCTGGTCCCGGGGCGTGACTGATTAATTTGCTATCAGAGCCTAGGGTTGAGTCTTAGTGGACCTAGCAAACCTTAGGCCGATTGGACTATAGGAAATAGGCTCGTGAGAGACGAGGTCTATTTGATTTGTAAGCGAAAGTATTATGATTGGGTTTTATTTTAACTCTAAAAAGTTGGAGTTGAATCGAAGTGTATATCTTCTAACTTCGCGGAGGGTTACGTTGGCGGCCGACAACGTAACATCGGGAGTTAGTAGTAAAGAACATTTCCTTACTTTCGCATGATTTAGATAGTTATTTGTTGAGTGGGGTTGCGATAACGTGGGTTTTACTAACTTGCGCTTTTATACTGTTGTAGTGATAATGCTGATTACACGCTCTAAGTCTGTTGGGGCGGACAATACGACAAACTTGGAAGAGGTGGAGACCTCCGTTACCTCCGGATCCAACGAGGTCCGTGAGTTGAGAAGCCAGCTTGCGGCTCTCACTGACTTGGTGATGCAGCAGGTGGCGGCGGCTTAGCAGCAGGCGGATGTGGCGCGCCGGCAAGAGGCGCGGATGAAGCGCCTGGAGGATCTTTTGCTGCAGCAAGCGGCAGCTAGGGAGGCTCAGGTCCCTACACCACCCGCGCCGGTAGAGATGGTTCCGCCCAGGGTGTCGTCCCCTGCACTCGACACTTCTCGGAGAGCCCTTACGGTGGCACCTCGGGAGGAGGATATTGCGGCACCACCAGCTCAGGTGCCTTTGGCAGGGGCGGTTTTCCCCGTGATGGTTGAGAGAGCCGAGCGGGATCGACTCATAGATCGCCTCAACGAGTTCAGGAGGTGTAACCCCAGGATCTTCGATGGAGAGAAGGTCGACCACTGGATTGTAGAGAAGTGGTTGATGCACATGGAGTGTCACGCCCCGGGACCGGCGGAGGCCCTCCCGGCAGCGCACCCAGACCCGCCATATGCTTGCGCATATAAGGCGTCTACAACAAAAGTGAAGCGAAAGCAAAAGAAACAAGTATCTAGAGATATCAAAGCTGCTAACAACTAAAAACTAGCAATAAGTAGAAAAGGAGTAAAATAGTCCACTAAGCATAAGCATAAAAAGGTACAATAAGAATCTCAAGGAAATCCACAGTGGGGTGGTCTCTATACACAGGTAACTTTCCAAAACCTCTCCAAAAAAAAAACAACGAGAGGTAGACCACCTATCAACGCATCCTCGAAAGCAAGCTAGCTCGAGGCGATACCCTTTCTGCGGTCCCTAGCCTCGCCCGGAGTGGAAGACTCTGAAATAAAACATAAAACAAAAGGGCGTGAGAACTATAATTTATAGTTTCCAGTGGGCAATTACTGACCTCAGCTCAATGCACCACTAGGCCCAAAAGAAAAGGGTAAGTACGATAAGCAACAATAATGATAATAATAACAGCGGTATGAAAGCATGTATGTTTACTAAGCTTACTATACCATAAACCTTACGATGTCAAAGTGATATACATTTACTCTTTCATAAGGAAGAATGTCCAATGCATGAATAATATGTCCCAACATGACAACAAATAAGTATCATGACTGTCTATCAGTATATAATGTTTATGCTCTGTCATGGCAATCAAGTATACTATGATGTAATGAGTAAACTATCAAGTATACTACATGTCCCAATATCTCAAAGCCACACTATGAGTATATCCAATAATCCAACTACTATGATCTATTTAGCAGTGATTCAAATTTAAGAGGTTATGTCCAAGTTCGATCTTGTTTTGGGACCTACATGAGTGTAGTCCGGCTTGCGCCGCCTAAGTGTCGGTGGTAGCTCCAGCATTTCCACTCTGGAAATGAGTCTATCCCTCCCGACCCCGTAGGCTTCTCGATACCGCACGAGCGATCATAAGTCGTGTAGGCCAACTCCGGAGTGCCGGCTTGTAAGGAGCGGCCCTCACAAGCATGTGTGAATGAGCACAAATGGCAAGCAAGCAAATCATCATCTCAGAAGTCCAATCATCATGTCTCTAACATGGCAAAAGTCACTAGCATCCCAAAGGTCTAGTTCAATGTCTCAAAGTGATGTTCCAACACTCACTATGCTTAGTGCCTCTTTATGACACTTAAACTTGTTACGAGTTAACACATTTCATAATCTATGTTCTATTCAAGACGTTAGTACTAGGTTCTCGTTTAACCCGAGCTCAATGCCCCTTTATGACATTAGCCCAATCACTATCAAGAGGTACAAGTCCCCAAGCCCCTTAAGGCTTATTAAAGTTCCTTATGTGTCAATTAGGTGTAGGTTAAAAATGCATGAAGCAATGCTCATTTTCATGGTAAGAACATGGTCCCGAGTCCAACATAAGAATGCCCAATGTTAGTGCAAGTTTCACATGCAACTCTCTCTACTATATAGAGGTCCAAAAATTTATTATACATGACATAGGGATGTTAAGCATTCTAAAATTCACAATAAATACATTTAACATGAAAATGCATGTATTTTTACTTTACGAAACATAAATCACCAAATATGAGAATTTCTCATATTGTAGACTAGGTCAAACCCACCGAAACTCGCGCAACCCTTCGTTTGCTCCAACGAGGGTGTCCACTAGCCTCCTAGCACCCTAGAAGCATCAAAAAGTGAGCTATAAGAAGTAAACGAACAACTACTAGCTCAAACATTAACCTACCAAGCAAAAGGGCCAAAATCTCACATATAGAGTAAAATCTCTTCTCAAGCTTCAAAAGAAAGCTAGAACCCTTCAAATGTAACCTAGAGGAAGGTTCTAATCTAAGAGATTGAGCTCCAAAAGCCCTAAATCCAAAATGCCCAAAATCAACCCTAAAACCTCATTCTAGGGTTTCATCTCAAAGAAACCATCAAAATAAGAATCTAAAGAAAAAAGCTTGTTACCAACCTCTTGGAAGCTTCAATCCAAGCTCTAAGTCCTCTAGGGTTGAAGATTGATCCACCACCAAGCTCCAAAAGCAAGCTACAACCCACCAAAAGGAAGAAGAGAGGGTAAAGGTGAAGCTCCAAGCCCTCAACAAGCTCTCATTCTCCTTCCTTCTTTTCCCTTCTTCTTCTTCTCTCTCTAAAAACAAAGGGGAGAGTGAAATGAGGGAGAAGAGGAGGTGAAATGGCCATATAGGCCCTCTAGTGTAACAAAATCCAGAAAAGCCCCTCTACTTTGCAACTTGCGCAAAGCCCGGACTGGGTAGTTTTCGGACTGAGGGACCGGTCTCCCCGACCTAGGACCGGTTTCTCGGCCTGCCCCAAAAATCCAACGTTCGGGAACCGGTCTCTCCCTGCACGGGACCGGTCTCTCCCCGCGCAGACGCGCTCGGGGACCGGGCTCATCCGCCAGCGACCGGTTGCCTCAAGGCTGCCGCAATACTATTCCGGGGGGACCGGTCTCTCCCAGCCAGGGATCGGTCCCCGAGAGTAAAACTCTCAGGACTCATCCAGAACTCAAACTTTCGAACTTTTTAGGTCGAAAAACATTCTACGACCCTCCACCAAGTGTGAAAAAGTTCGGAACACATCAAATCACTCGAACCTTGCAATTTGCACAGGTCCAGTGTGCTACATTCACCCCTCCTAAAAATGAGTTTCATCCGCGAAACTCAAAGCAACTACATACCTCAAGACTCCATCTGAAAAAGATGGGGATAGCGCTCCAGCAGCGCGCTCTCTAGCTCCCACGTGGCCTCCCGTTCCCCGTGCTTGCTCCAAAAAATCTTCACATACGGAATGTCCCGATTCCGTAGTTTCTTCACCTCACGAGCCAAGATCTTCAGGGGTTGCTCCTCGAAGCTCAAATCCTCTCTCAGCTCCAATGGTGTAGCGTCAAGCACATAAGCTGGATCATGGATGTACTTCCGAAGGACCGATACATGAAATACATTGTGTACACCTGATAGGTTCGGAGGTAGAGCAAGTCGATACGTTACCGGGCCTACACGCTCCAAAACCTCATACGGTCCAATGTATCGGGGGCTCAACTTACTCCGGATTCCAAATCTTCTAATTCCTTTGGTCAGCGAGACTTTCAAGAAGACATGATCACCATCTGAAACTCTAAGTCCCGTCGACGCTTGTCAGTATAACTCTTTTGCCTACTCTTGGCAGTCAACAGTCGCTCCCTAGCAATGCAAACCTTGTCCTCTACTTCTTGGAGCACATCGGGGCCTAAAGCCAATCTCTCGCCAACTTCACTCCAATGAAGTGGCGATCTACACTTCCATCCATAAAGTGCCTCGAACGGTGCCATCTTGATGCTTGCTTGATAACTGTTGTTATAAGCAAACTCTGCCATCGATAGATGCTGTGACCATCCTCCCTGGAAGTCAATCATACAGGCTCGAAGCATGTCCTCGAGAGTCTGTATAGTGCGCTCTGATTGCCCGTCACTCTGGGGGTGGAAAGCTGTACTGAAATCTAAGCGCGTATCCAAAGCATCCTGTAAGCTCCTCTAAAAGTAAGATACAAATCGGGGGTCTCGATCTGATACTATAGAAGTAGGCATCCCGTGTAATCGCACAATTCATCCAGGTAAACTTGTGCGAGTCTCTCACCAGCCCAAGTAGTATGGATAGGTACAAAATGTGCTAATTTCGTCAACCTATCCACAATCACCCAAATAGCATCATGCCTGGCCTGTGAGCGGGGCAATCCTGTCACGAAGTCCATAGTGATCTTCTCCCATTTCCATACTGGAATCGGTAAGCTCTGCAATTTTCCTGCGGAAACTCAATGCTCAGCTTTAACCTGTAGGCAAGTTAAACATCTAGCAACAAACTCACCAACGTCCTTTTTCATCCCGGGCCACCAATAAAGCAACTTTAAGTCCTTATACATCTTGGTGCCTCTCGGATGTATAGCATACGGTGCTCGATGTGCCTCTTGAAGAATTTCTTCTCTAGGTGCCGATTCCGCTGGTACACAGATCAGTCCACGAAAACGCATCAATCCAACACCGTCCACAGAAAAGTCACCGGTGCAACCATCAATCATCTTAGCTCGAATTCTTTGCAACTCCACATCGAAGACTTGCTTTTCTTTAATCCTTTCCACAAAGTCATCAGTCTTGAAGGTGTATCAGGAGCCATCACCTCCAACTCCAACCGCTTCATCTGCTCGATCAACGGCGGTTGAGTAACCATAAGCATCGCTAAGTTTTCCGTTGATTTTCTACTTAGCGCATCTGCCACCACGTTAGCCTTGCCCTGGTGGTAAAGAATAGTCAAGTCATAATCCTTGGGTAGCTCCAACCATCTGCGCTGCCTCAAGTTCAACTCCTTCTGAGTGAATAGATACTTTAAACTCTTGTGATCCGTATATACTTCGCATCGCTCGCCGTACAAGTAATGGCGCCATAGCTTCAATGCAAAGACCATGGCCGCCAACTCCAAATCATGAGTAGGGTAGTTTCTTTCATAATCCTTCAACTGGCGAGATGCATACGCGATTACTTTTCCGTCCTGCATCAAGACACAGCCCAATCTATTAAAGGAAGCATCACTATAAATCACATATCCTGCTCCAGCAGTTGGCAAGGCTAGGATCGGGGCGGTCATCAATCTCTGCTTCAGCTCTTGGAAGCTCCTTTCGCACGCATCATTACAAACAAACTTGGTGCTGTTAAGTCGTGTGTGTTGGCAAGTTTCGTGAAGTGAGTCGGAGTCTTGAAGAATCGGTGCGTGTTGTCGAAGATCGAAGAATTCAAGATTTCGAAGATTTCAAGATTTCGAAGAAGTTGGAAAATAACTCACACCGTGAATCACGATGTCCAGGTAAAGTGTTAATTCATGATCATGGTGATTCATACTTAGTTGTAGACATTAGAATCATAATATCATTGTCTAACGGATTAGAAAGTACATTGGAACTTTGCAAAACCCGAAACGGCGAAATTTTGCAAAGTGTACCGGTACAGCATCAGAAGTGTACCGGTACAAATTGTGTACCGGTACGACCATCAAGGATGTAACCGGTTTCACTGTTTCGTATGGTTTTTCGTTCCGTCATCGTGTAACCGGTGACAGCCTAAAGTGTACCGGTACACAGTGTAAAATCGTGAAAACTTTCTAATCCGACTCCAATTGATT
>NC_033633.1:4797359-4847619 GCF_001540865.1 Ananas comosus | reverse complement strand
ACCATCAAAAGTGTGAGGAAAACCTACATTGAGAAAGGTGTAGAAAATTTGTATCCTCAAAGAAAAAGAGGAGGAAAAATTTAAATTTTGAGGGGGAATTAAACCGTTAGAGTATTAACTTTTATTAAAACTGCTTAAAATCAGTTAATCTCTTATGGGTAAGTAGTATAGGTTGTGAATGTTGGTTCTACTTAATTAGTAGTTTTTTAGTTTAAACTAAAGTTTTAAAACTACTTAAATACGTAATTCTTTAGTATATAATTAAATAGCAGTTTTATTATTTTTCACCTCATTTTCCACATGTAGGAAAGAGCTACCACCCCGGTCGTCCGGCAAGTGTGTGAAGCTACCACAATTTGTGGTTTTTCTCCAAGGTTGAGTTTTCCCACGTAAATCTCGGTGTGTTTTTTATTTTTCGCATTTATTTTTATTGCATCGAGATTTGTGGTTTTTTGGCCGTTACACCTATTCACCCCCCCCTCTAGGTGATAGATACTATCTAGATAGATCCTTGAGCTCCTCAAAACTTTCAGGTGCCTTTATGCATGAGCCTTGTGAGGGAAGTGGATAACTTTGCAAATCTCTCAACAAACCGTCGGTAGTAGTCGGCGAAGCCAAGAAAACTCCGAATCTCGGTGACACTCGTCGGCCTCGGCCAGTCCTTGATAGCTTCGATCTTCCTAGGATCCACAGCTATACCTAATCTTGAAATCAAATGGCCCAAAAACGCTACCTCTTTAAGCCAAAACTCACACTTTTTAAATTTGGCAAAGAGCTCCTTTTCCCGAAGTACTTGAAGTACAAGTCTCAAGTGTTCCTAGTGATCCGCATCACTTCGGGAATAGACCAAAATGTCGTCGATGAATACTACGGCGAATCTGTCTAGGTAAGGCTTTTAAACACGGTTCATTAGATCCATAAAAGCTGCCTGGGTATTAGTAAGCCCAAACGGCATAACTGTAAACTCATAATGTCCATACCGTATTCTAAAAGCTGTTATCGACACATCCTCAGGCTTGATCTTCAACTGGTGATATCCCGACTGCAAGTCGATCTTGGAATACATACTAGACCCCTGGAGCTGATCAAACAAATCATCAATCCTCGGTAATGGGTGCATGTAATAACTTAGTTGTTTATATTTTTTATACTTCCTTATGCAATCTGTATGTTGAATATTGTTCCTGGTTGGAAGCTCTTGTAATGTATTGATTGTGACGCCTTGAATGTACAGGGGAGACTCTGTCCGTGGTATAGGGGAAACCCTGCCCGTTTGACAGTCTGTCGGCATGCCCGAATCCGACCAAAGAGGCGGGCTTGGAGCGTGACAAGTATAGTAGCCGGACTCTATATACACACACACACACACACACACACACACACACACACATATATATATATATATATATATATATATATATATATATATATATATATATACACGCACATAGATACATATATATATATATACACACACACACACACACATACATATGTATATGTATATATACACACACACACACATACATATATATGTGTATTGTATGTGTATATGTATACACATACANGAGTCTGGCCATTATATTATTGATAGTACCAAGTCTTTGGCACTATTGAGTTTTCTATCGTTAGATCTACCCTTTGATCATTTCCACCCGTTAGATTATACTATTAAACCAACCAACCACTCAACCCTAGGGGACCACTATTATCCGAACCGCACATCCTTTCATCCAACGGCCAAAAACTCAATAGTATCAATAGCTTGGTACTATTGATAGTATAGTAACATAATTATATATATATATGTATATATATATATATGTATGTATATATATATATATATGTATGTATATATATATATATGTATGTATATATATATATATGTATGTATATATATATGTATACATATATATACATATATATGTATACATATATATACATATATATGTATACATATATATACATATATATGTATACATATATATACATATATATATATATATATATATATATAGTAGGTCTTGTGTGTTATTAGAGCACGGAGGCCTCCGTGCTCCTAAGCCGTTTTTGATGATGGAGCTTCCGAATCGACGATCGGCTCCGTTAGACTTGATCTAGTGTATTTGAAGTATGTAAAAAATAAATTTTGCAATTTTTTGATATCATTTATCTAGCGATCGAAAGGGCTCAAAATCAAAGGCTGAAAATAAAACTCTTACAAAAAGTGGTGATACAGTATTAAAATTTTCGATCAAACATATTGATCTCGCTGGAAATAGTATGAAGAATTTTCTATCAAAATTTTATTTGATTTGAATACTTCTACACTGTATTGAGCCAATAAGGGGCGGACGTATGGTACACTGATACTCTATTCAGTTTTAATTAGTTCGCAGTGCACCAGGAGCATCGGAAGAATCTTAAACCGCGCGACTTGAGGGAAGTTACAGTAATCGCAAGCAGTTGCAAGCGGTTCTGATCGACTGGAAGTGGTCCGAAAAATTAGGAAATAGTGGCCGATCGTGTAAAGGCAATAAGTGATCAAGGGGCGATCTATAAATAGGTCAATAACGCCCTAAAAAGAGGTCTTTTTTCTATGAACAAAAGACCACCCTTATTTCCTCGCATTTTTCTCGCATTTTCTAGGAGTAGTCTACTTGTAATTTTTATTTTCCCGCATTTACCGTTCTTCCTAAGAGTAGTTCATTAAGTAGATCAACCGAGTCTGCATGACATCCGGCATACTCAAATCCTATATTTTTCACCAGTTAATATAAAGGTATTCGGCTCTTCAAGCCGACCAATTCCTGTGTTCTCTAGTCATTCGGCTCTTCGGCCGACCTTAGTTCTTGTCTGGTCCGTACATTTGGCACATCCAGCCGAACTGAATTTACTGTAGAGGTTTCGAACCCGGCTGATCCGATCCTTCATCAGCCGAATCGTTTGATCAATCGAAGGGCGCAAACTTCGAATGTCACTATTCGAAGCCATTTTTCATCCCTACACACTCCTCGAGGAGGATCTTTGACCGGGTCAAGTGTTGGGGAATTTGGCACGCAACAATTTTTGGCACGCCCGGTGGGACATATATTTAAGGTACTTTTTATTATTTATTGATATAATGACTAATGATAATGCTATGAATCTACGTAATAGGGCCGTTCCTAGAAGTTCTTGGAGCGATCAGCCCAGTAATTTGGAAAATGTTGCAGAACGCCAAGCGGTTTTACCTGCTGAGGGTTAGACTAGTGGTCAATCAGGCCAACAAGAGCCTAGTTTGGCCCAGGTGCTTGGGCAAATGACTCGAGTTCTACAAGTTTTGGACCAAAATAGTCATACTAGCACTGCACGATTAGATGCAGTATTGGCCGCAATCACGGCCTCTAACGAGAATATTGCTCGAATAGGGCAATTATTAACTAGTAATGAGCAACCGATAATAGGCTTACAAGGGCTTGTAATTACGCCAGTGTTACAAATCCTGTAACACCGGTAAATGGTCGACCCCAATACCACGGGGCATCATTTCAAGCGGCTTATAGGCCGGCTGTTGTTAATGCCGGTCAACAGCCAGAGATAGCTTGGGAGTTACCACCACCTCCACTAGTAGCAGCATACCAGCCCCAAAATGTAGGGGCTAGGGGGCAGGCTCCGAATATACAAAGAGTAACCCTGTAGTACAAAATTTCGGTCTACCACAAGGACCGAATATAGCACAAGCGCAAGCACAAGTTCCTTTACAGAGGATAAATAATGAAATATATGCACAGATCGAGGAAGCCATCCGAAATACCTTCGGAGTAGGTGCAAGGCCGGCAATGCGGCCCGTATAGATCACCTTACCCTGCGAATATAGACGCATAACATCCTTACCCGGCAAACTGGAAAATGCCGAAATTTGATAAGTTTTCTGGAGATGAGACCGAAAATACGGTCGAACATGTTGCACGGTTCACGACACAATGCCGAGAAGCCGTGGCAAATCTATTTTTAAAATTGAGGTTATTCAACACCTCTTTGACAAAAACGGCTTTTACTTGGTATACAAGTCTGCCGGCTAATTTTGTCTGAGATTGGGACGAATTAGAAGAAAAATTTCATGAACAATTTTATAGAACAGAACCGGAATTATCGGTTGCCGATTTGGCTCAGTTCAAACAAAGAACAGGCGAATCTGTAGAAGAATATTTGAATCGATTTAAAACGGCCAAGAGCCGTTGTTTTGTCAGGATGCCGAAGTCGGAATTTGCCAAAATGGCATTTAACGGCTTGCATTTTAAAATTAAAGATCATTTTGAAGATAAATACTTTCCTAATCTGTTTGATTTAGGAGTTCGGGTTGCTCAATACCAGCAATTTAGAAAAGGAAACAATGAGGATCGGTCCAGATGGAGCCGAAACAAAGAGTGGAACAAAGGGAAAGAGAAAAATATTTCTTTCTTTGAAGAATCTTCGGCTCATGAAGAGCCAAATTCGTCTGAAGAGGCTGAAGATTCGGCTGATGAAGCCGAAATATGTGCAGCCGAGATGGTTAGAAACCGCCAACCATATAAGTGTGCTTTTCTGAAACCCGCTAAATCAAGTGAGGCAAAAGCACGCGTTTCAGTGTATACATATTCTTTTGATGTATCGAAAACCGATTTAATTTTTAATCGGTTGTTAAAAGATGGACAAATTCAGCTACAAGAGGGTCAACGATGTTCATTAGTGGGATAGACAATTAGAGGGGCCTTATCTAGGCCTTTTTGCCTATCACTAGATAAAATTAAACCATCAGAACAACCTACAATTTTCTTGTGTGCTAGTAGAAACCACTCCCTGCTCTCTGAATTCTCTAACTCATCCATACTATATACAATTGAAAATATTGAATTGTTACCGACTGTTCCTAGAGCAAGTGGCAAAGGGCTTGGTGGTTGGTACTCGAGGTCCCAAGTTCGAATCCTAGTTGATTCACATTTTCAGCTAAGTTTATTTCTAAATGAAATAAACGAAGCGGGTAGCGTGCTACCTATCTCTCTCTCTCAAAAAAAAGAAAGAAAATATTGAATTGTTTCCATCCAATGCAATTGTTGAAACAATTATTCCTTTGAATTTACCTTTCGGATGAGCCCCATTCAAACTAATATATGCCCTACACCCTCTTAGAAAACCTTGAATACTAGCTGCAAAAATAATAAATATTTTCTAAAAATGTTGTTTCCCTTTCACCTCTATCAATTTAATTTTGCGTATGAGTATCAAGATTTTTCTCCTAATCTCTACACAAAATCAAAAACTCTTGAGAATGACAATTCCTACTTTCCATATAATTGGATCATTGCTTCCACTTTACTCTTCCACACCTTTAAATAGGGCAACTCCAACCTTCCCTACTTCTCTTCAAGTTTTCTAGATAATTCAATCATAGATATGTCACCTTCAGAATTTACTTCTTTACCTGAAAGGTTGCTTCTCCCCAGATTCTTGCTGCATGTATTCTCCAGCCACAATCTTTTGTCTGGCATTTTGTTTGTCACTCTATATTGATCGCTTTTTATAATCTTATATTGAAATTGATTTTGAACAGCAAATTAAAGAAAGCACTTCGGAATGAATTAACATCCGGAGATTTCACACAAAAGTCTATAATTGAATTTATCCTTGTCATAATAATCCATCCTCAATTGAATCATCTTTAGTAGAGCTAAAAAAATAAGTTCTTTTTTTAGTAGATAACCTCTCTGATTCATCAACAACATCATCCTCCCCATCATCTCCAACATTATCAGCCCTTGCATAAACTTTACCTTTATCTTACATATCATCTCCAACATCAT
This sequence comes from Ananas comosus, assembly GCF_001540865.1. Taxonomy (NCBI): domain Eukaryota; kingdom Viridiplantae; phylum Streptophyta; class Magnoliopsida; order Poales; family Bromeliaceae; genus Ananas; species Ananas comosus. The sequence continues at coordinate 4,841,797 of NC_033633.1, read as the reverse complement.
CGGCCATTCTATAAACTCCACCCTTATCTCCAACATCATCTCTGCCATCATGATCAACCTCCATATGAGCTCCGCCCTCAACTACACCTTCAACTTCAATACTGTCACGCCCCGAGACATAGCGGAAGCCCGCCCAGTGCGTGTCCAGACCCGCCATATACCTAAACATATAAGGCGTCTAGACCAATAGTATACGAAAGCAAGGAAACAAGACATCTAGAGATATCAGAGCATAAATAAAGCTAGAATCTAACCACAAGAAATAAGTAACTAGACTAGAAGATCATCATTCCCGAAGTTAGATAAATACATCAAGAACCATAAGTAGTATCAGATACATAAGGTGGTAGTCTCTACAAAAGGGGTACAAAACTCTCATTCTCTCCAACCAAAACAAAAGGAGAAAATAAACCACCTAAAGCAAAACTCCTCGTTAGCTATCCCGAAGCGACACCCTTGCCGCGGTCCCGAGCCTCTCCCGGTGTGGAAGGCTCTGAAATAAAGAACAAACAGAGGGCGTGAGAACTATTAAACAATAGTTCCCATTTGGCAAACCGCTGACCTCAGCGAAAATACTCCACTAGGCTAAAGAGGTATAAGAACTATAATAAACAACATGTAAGGAAATACAACAATTAATTTGGCTAAGTTAAGATGTCGCAAGTTTAGCATGATATGAACATGAAAAGTTGCTAATCTATCATGATTGATTATATCCAAGGAATACAATAGTATATTCTAAACATGATGATCATAATTATAAATATTCACCAAGCATAGTCCATCAATATACCACTAAGTCCAACTAGTGTAATAATATGCCCAACCAATACCTACTATCAAGTAGTGAATGTCACTTAGTTGTTATATTGTCATATTCCATTTCCAATCTAGGGCCTACACAAGTGTAATCCAGCTCGTGCCGCCTAATGGCCCCGGGTAGTCCAGCATTTCTCTAGGAATATGACTGTCCCACGGTGACCCACGGGCGACTATAAGTCACGTAGACCAACTCCGGAGTGCCGGCTTGTAGGGAGCGACCCTCACAAGCATGTGCGAATGAGCACAAATGGCAAGCAAGCGTAATCATCATCTTAAGTACTCTGTCATCATGTCTCAACATGGTATAATACTAGCAACCCTAAAGGTCTAGTTCTATGTCACGAGGTAAAGGATCAACCATTTACTATCTAATGCTACTTTATGACATTCTAAATTTACCAAGCCCAAACATATTCCAAGCTCAATGCCCCTTTATGACATTGTAGCTCACTAAGTGCATGCATACCCCAAGTACAATGCCACTTTATGATATTATAATTCTACTATATTTAACATATGTCCATTGTTCATGAGCACTTTGCACCTATTTCTCTACTACATAGAGACGAAACCTCATGATATATAACATATGCATTTTAATCGTTCTAAAATTCATTTATGCCCTATCTAGCATGAATATGCATGAATTTTTATTTTACGACAAAGAATAAAGCATAGGGGGAGTTCACCCATTTTGGTGAGGTCAAACCCACCAAGAGCTTCTTGTAACCCTTTCGTTTGCGCGAACGAAGGTGTCCACGAGTCTTCTAGCTCCGTAAAGTAATTTCTAAGAGAGTTAGACAAAGCAAACGAACACCCGAAATGTTCATCTCAAATCAACCCAAGAATAGGGCAAAACTCACCTAAATGTGGGAAAAACTCTCTCAAATTCCAAATGAAAGCTAGAGCCCTTCAAATCTACCCCAACGAGATATTCTACACCTATCAAATAAGCCACAAGAGCTACAAATCAAAAATCTCCAAAATAAACCCGAGTTTTGTCATTATAGGGTTTCAACATGAAAAATCCATCAAAACATGGATTAAATGAGGGAAACATGTTACTAACCTCTTTAGAAGCTCCAAACAAGGTTAGAAATCAACTAGGGTTGAAGATCTCTCCTCCAACAAGCTTCAATCTAAGCTCCAAGACTTCTCTTATGGTGGAAATAACACCAAGAAGCAAAAGGAGGTGATTAAACCTCAAAAATCCCAACTAAAATAGAAGAAATCCAAAGAAGAGGTGAGGAGGGCTCCCTTACCTTTTTCTCCTGTGTTGCCAAGCTCAGGGAACCTCCAAGGGGTGTGGGGTAAGATATAGTGTTGCTACAAATGCAAAAACACCCATAAAAAACGAGCAGTGCGCAGTCTGCACTGCGTACCGGTACACGGGAAAGAGTACCGGTACCAAGCAGCAGTCTGCGCCAACCCGAGCCTCGGGTTCGCAGAAAAATACATTGGGTACCGGTACCAGCCCGATGCTGTACCGGTACCACCTCTAGTTCCGGTACGGGCCTGATGCTGTACCGGTACTCTGCTATGCAGAGTCCAACCCGAGAGCAGCCTAAAATATTCACTTTAGAGATTTTAGTGCTAAGTTTTAAATCTTGATTCTCGGGATGTGAGCCATAGGTCGGAACATTGTCAACGACCCTCCAGAATATTTGAAAAAACTCGGAACACAAATCAAACACTCGAACCTTACAATTTGCTAAAGTTCAGTGTCTTACATTCTCCCCTCTTGAAAAGAAGTTTCGTCCGCGAAACTAAAAGGCAAAGTACCTAAAGACTCCATCTGAAAAAGATGGGGATAGCGCTCCTGCAGCACGCTCTCGAACTCCCACGTAGCCTCCCGCTCATCGTGGTTGCTCCAAAAAACCTTCACATACGGAATATCACGATTCTGAAGCTTCTTCACCTCGCGAGCCACAATCCTCACAGGTAGCTCCTCAAAGCTCAAATCATTCCTCAGCTCCACTGGTAAAACATCCAAAACGTGAGTTAGATCGAAGATGTACTTCCGCAGGACCGATACACGGAAGACATTGTGCACACCCGATAGGTTCGATGGTAGTGCGAGCCGATACGCTACCGGGCCTACACGCTCCAAAATCTCATACTGTCCAATAACCGGGGGCTCAACTTTCCCCGCATGCCAAATCTTCTAATTCCTTTTGTCGGCGAGACCTTCAAGAAGACATGATCTCCAACTTAGAATTCCAAGTCTCGTCGACGTCTATCAGCATAACTCCTCTGTCTACTCTGAGCCATCAGCAAACGCTCCCGAGCAATGCGAACCTTGTTCTCTGCTTCCTAAAGCACATCGGGGCCTACAGCCAAACTCTCACCGACTTCACTCCAATGAAGTGGTGATCTACACTTCCGTCCATATAACGCTTCGAATGGTGCCATCTTGATACTTGCTTGATAACTATTGTTATAAGCAAACTCCGCCGTCGGTAAATGCCGTGACCATCCTCTCTGGAAGTCTATCACACACGCTCGAAACATGTCCTCTAGAGTCTGTATAGTATGCTCAGATTGCCCATCACTCTGAGGGTAGAAAGCCATGCTGAAATCTAAGAGCGTGCCCAAGACATCCTGCAGACTCCTCCAAAAGTGGGATACAAATCGGGAATCTTGATCTGAAACTATCGAAGTAGGTACCCCGTGAAACCGCACAATCTCATCAAGATATACCTGTGCAAGTCTCTCACCTGTCCAAGTCGTGTGAATAAGTATAAAGTGGGCCAATTTTGTCAACCTATCCATGATCACCCAAATAGCATCATGCCCGGCCTGTGAGCGAGGCAATCCCATAGCAAAGTCTATGGTGATCTTTTCCCATTTCCACACGGGTATAGGCAAACTCTGAAGTTTTCCCGCGGGTAGTTAGTGCTCAGCCTTCACTTGTTGACAAGTTAAACATCGAGCTACAAACTCTCCAACGTCCTTTTTCATCGATGAACACCACGACGAACTGTTAAGTATTGTGTGTTGGCATGTTTCGTGAATTGAGTCGGAGTCTTGAAGGATCGGTGCATATCATTTGAAGATCGAAGAATCCAAGACCTTGAAAAAATCAGAAATAACTCACGACATGAATCACGATGCTTAGGTAAGCTTTTAATTCATGTTATGGTGATTCATACTTAGTTATAGACATTAGAATCATGAAAATCAAAATTTAGTAGATTAGAAAGTGCTTCGAAACTTTGTGAAACCTGAAATCAAGTTTTGCTGAAAATTTGTATATGGAACCGGTACAGCATTGAAAGAGTACCGGTACTAACTTGATTTCGGTACAGCATTGACATTGTAACCGGTTATCAATATTGAAGCAGTTTTCTGTGTCGTCCTTTTTGTAACCGGTAACAACTTGATTTAGTACCGGTACCAAGTGTAAAAATCCGAAAACTTTCTAATCCGACTCTAATTGATTCTAAAGTCTATAAATAAGGTATTAGGGTTCTCTAACTCATTAAGCATCACGAGAATACATGCTTGAGAAACTCTAGAGGCTAGGATTTCATCCAAAACCTATTTTCTACAAAATGGCCTCTTTTAGGTCATTCGAGATATTGTAATTTGAGATTTATATGTCGAATTGATCTAAGACTTCTTTTAGAGTTTTGTCTCTGATTTTTCATCGATATTCTAAGCGAAGGATCACCATAGCATGATGTTCTTCATGGACGGCGTCGTGGATTCGGCGTGAACGAAGGCGGTTCGTGGATTCGTATCGTGGGCTCATGGATTCGAGTGGCGTTCGTGGATTCGGATGTGAGTGAGGCGTTCGTGGATTCGAACGTGTGGGCGTGGACAACCCGGAGGTTTGCGCGAGATTCATAGAAGGTTAAGAGAGGTCGAGTCCGTGGAGTCGGTAATCACCTTGTAATCTTTTCTCTTAGTGAATTATTTTTTCGCGTATTGGTCCTGTGGGTTTTTTACTCCAAGTTGGAGTTTTCCCACGTAAATCTCAGTGTGATTTTTATTTTCTGCATTTACTTTTATCGCATTGAGATTTGTGGTTTTTGGCCGTTACACCTATTCACCCCCCCTCTAGGTGTTTGATACAATCTAGATAGATCCTTGGGCTCCTCAAAACTCTCAATTGGTATTAGAGCCGGATCTAGATATATTGTTATCTAATGGCCGAAGACGGTAACATTAATCGACCACCACTCTTTGATGGCACAAATTATGCCTATTGAAAGATTCGCATGAGAACTTTTCTAATCGCAATCGATGAGCGGGTATAGAAATCAATCGAATTCTGATGAAAACATCCCACCGAAGTCGTCGATAATGCTACCGTCCCTAAACTGAGAAATAAGTGGACAAAAGATGAAAACGAGTCATCTTCGTTCAATGGTAAAGGAATAAATGCTTTGTTTAATGCATTATCTCAAACGGAGTTTACTCGCGTTTCGGCGTGTGAAACCACCAAAGGGATTTGGGATACTCTACAAGTTACGCATGAAGGAACTAGCTTCGTAAAGGTCCAAAAATTGCAAGTATTAACGAGAAAATTTTACTCAATTTTTATGGAAGAAAACGAGACCTTTACTGAGTACTATACGCGACTTCAAGATGTTGTTAATACTTGTGCTAACTTGAGAGAGAAAAATCCCAGAATCAAAAGTTGTTAGAAAAATTCTTCGAACTCTTCCAGAACGCTTTAGGGCAAAAGTTGCCGCAATCGAAACAGTTAAGCATCCGGACGAGATGAAAGTCGAAGAGTTAGTAGGTGCTTTACAAACTTATGAGATGACTTTTCCTACTAACCAATCTTCTTCCAAGTTTTTCTCTAAAAGTACAGGGGTTGCATTGAAATTGACAAAGGAGGAAGACGAGGACTCGGGTTCCGACGGAGAGATCTCAATTGCGGATTTTGAATATCAATTGGCGTTCCTAACGAAGAAGTTAGGAGCGCTCCGAAAGAAGAACAAATCGAATAATGCTTCATCTTCGAAGCAAAAATCTTTTTCTAAACATTCCTCGAATTCAAAATCTAAGAATAAGAAACTTCCAAAGCCTTCTAAAGAAAAAGATGAATTTGAAGGAAAAATCCAATGTTACAAATGTAAAGGCTACGGCCATATTTCTACGGATTGTCCTTCTAAGAAAAGTTATAAACAAAAGGTTTTGCAAGTAAAAACTTGGGATGATTCTACTTCGGATGAATCAACTCCAAGTGACGAAGAAAAGAATGAAAATCTTGCTTTATTTACTGACGAAGAAAAGAATGAAAATCTTGCTTTATTTACTAACACTTCTTTGCCTTCGTCTAATGTTGTTTGTTTATCCTCAATTGTTTCTAATTCTAGTGTTTCTCCTTCCTTGCATGGTACTTTGAGCAATGATGACGAGAGCGAGGAGTCAAACGACGAGGATTTAGCGGAAGTGTACAATCAACTTCTTATCAAATCAAAGAAGATGGCGAAGCATAATAAGAAGTTGAGGAGGCATTTATTGGAACTTGAAGAGGAGAACAAGAATGAGAAGATTATAAACAAAGCTCTTGAGGAGGAAAATGAATCATTTTTTAAGAACAATTCAATCCTCCAAGAGAAGCTTGATGAAGCGGAATTAATGATTAAATCTTCTAAAGACAAGATTGGATTTTTGGAGCATCAATTCAAGGAAATTCACGCATCCAATCAAGTCTTGACCAATCAAGTTTGTCAACTTCAATCCGACGTTCAAAAGTTTTCTTCCGGATCAAAGAAATTGGATCACATGCTCGGATTGGGTCAAACGAACAAGCTTGGCCTCAGATATGAGGACTTATGTTGAGAAGGATTTAAAGCAAATTTCTAATATCTCAACAAATTCAAAAGAAAAGGTGTGTCTTGGATGTGGCATCAAAGGACATATCAAAAAGAGTTGCCCGAACAAAAATAAGAAAAATCAACCGGCAACTTCTAAACGTCTGATGGCACCCTTTAATCCCTATCGGAATTCAAAGCAAACTCAATCTAGTCGAGTACAACAAGCAAACTGGAATTCAAAGCTTCAACGGCAATTTCAACCGAAGTCTCATGCAACGAAGCAACCAACGGTGGATCAAAAGTCAAAACGAGTTGTGCCTAACATCGACAAGCCAAGACGACCAACGATCCGACAAGTTTGGATCCGGAAAGGTGATATCTTTCCTTGTTCTTAATTCGTCTTAGTTTGTTTTTATATATGTAATGCTTTGATTGGTACTTATTGCATATTTTATTCATTACATTACATGTTTAGACGATTTTTGAATGCTTGAAATTTGTTTTGAATCGGTTTGGAAAGATGATTGGGAATTATATTTTGAAAAATTTTTGAGAGAGATGATGTTTTTAAAATCATTAATTTGGGGAGATTAAATTTTTTCAAAGTACCTTAACCAAATTCATTTTCATCTTGAGTTAAATTCATATTAATTATCGGTTTTACTCTACTTTTATTATTTTGGCGATAATTTATTATATGATTTCTTAATACATATATTCATCCAAATTATGGAATCAATTTTGATCTCTTGGCGATTAATCTATCTTGGTTGTGTATGTTGAATATGATGAATGGATATTCGCTAATAGATTAAAATTTGTCAAAATTACTTTCAACTGTGAGATTGTCTAATTTAGGGGGAGTTTGATATTTTTTTTTAAAAAAAATGATGATTTAAAAAAAGAAAAGAAAAAAACTCTTATGTTTAAAAGATGTGGAAAGAGTTACATCCAAAAGGAGTGTGAAAACTACCACGACATATAGGAAAGAGCTACCACCCCGGTCGTCCGGTAAGTGTGTGAAGCAACCACATGGAAATTAATTGAATAGCCGAAAAAGTTGAAAATTTTGAATATTTTAGATTTTTCGGAGTTATAAGGTAGTAGGATGAAAAGATACTCAAAGAGCCACCCCCTGTGTTTTATTGGTTAAATCTCTATTTTGAACGAGTTGCGACAAATTGATGTCAATTTTGCCGAATTTCTTTAAATCATTTTTCATTAACCGTTACATCTTGATGATTTTAAATCATTAGGTTATTTTTTATAACAAAATTTTGATGTTTAGATAAATTTGGAAATCTTATAATATTTTATTTTCATTATAATGATTTTTGGAGTACAATCCTTAATTTTTATAAATTTAATTTAATTATGAAGCTTTCTAAGAAAAATTTTTCGAAATCTGTGAACCGATACCGGTACTAGATCGTGTACCGGTACCAGTACTGTAGACCGCATTTTATAAACCGGTTACAGGTTTTCGTTTCTCTTTCAAATCACAACCAAATCTCTCTCTTTCGCTCTCTAAAGTTCCCAGGTGATCTTCTCCTCCAGATCCACGTGTTTCCATCAACGATTTGTAAGTATCTTCCTCGGATTTAATCATTTTCTCCCGTTCTTGCTGTTTTTCGAACGAAATCTAAGACGAAGCTCGATCTCAGTTTTGAACCGTTTTTGTTGCAATTTTTTGCCTTGAATCAGTTTATATACATATATTCTCACTTCTAGAACACTTAGATCATGACATATTGCATTTTTTTTGCTGATCTATGATCTATACCTTATTATATACAAATTTTCGGGATTACATGTTAAATGCCACTTTTTATGATAAATCTTGCTCGAATTAGTTAAAAATAGTGTAGTTATGCATTCTAAGATTATTATAATTTTTTTTGCTATTTTTACAGATTTTATTCATGCAAGGTCTGTTTTTGTAGGAAAATGGCATTTTCACTGCTTTTGGCTCTATTGGTGCTTATGGCCACGGGAAGTGGTCATGGTCATGGTCGCGGTAGAGGCCGTCGTGGGGCTTCTAAGAGGACTCGTACTGTCGACGAGTCGTCAGATTCTGATCCAGATTATCGGGCTAGCTCCCACGAGGAGGCTGAAGAAACAGTTGTTCGAACCGACAAAGGCAAACGGATAGCTGCTGAAACCTCATGTAAGAAAAAGGGTTCTCCTCCTAGGCAAAGCACAGGTGGCCCTGTGATATGCGAAGGTGGAGCTCGTGGCCGTGAAAGTCGCTCAAAGCACGCTGCAGAGGTTCAAACGGAGCGGCGAAAAGCATTCTCAAGCAGATCGTGCCTTGGGGAACGTTATGTGAATTTCAAGGAGCTTGTTCAGGAGGTTCCAGACTTTGGGCGTTTACTGCAGAGAGCTCCTATCGAGCCCGTTGGACGGGTTCCGGCACGTTCACCTTTTTGTGTGGAACTCATTTGGGAGTTTTACATGTATGGAAAGGTTCTTGCAGTGGATGAGGAGACCGACACGTACTTATTCGAGACATATGTACGTCAGCAGAGGATTCTTGTTACCCCACACACAGTTGGTGAGCTTTTGGGGTTGAATGTCGATACCACGGGTCTTCATTACAGGGATTTATCAGTCTTCATCTCACTGGGGCACAGTTATTCGTGCTATTTGCAAAGATGGAACGAGGACAAACCATGCTTATGTAGAATCGAAGGACTTGAAGCCGGAGTATCACCTTTTGTCCTTGGTGCTTTGTTACAATGTTCAATCGACTATTGGGACTAAGAGGATTTGCTGGGATCGGCTTGTTCTTCTATATCTACTTGGCCATCCTGAGCTTGCAGATGGTTTGAATCTCAACATTCATTTTCTTATATGGCAATGAATGGTGCACGTGATACAATCTTCGGGACAACGTGAGCTACTTCCATTTCCTATGTTGATCACACGAATTTTGCAAGAAAATGGAGTAGACGTGACGTGTGAGAAATATGACTATGGCCTTGGACCGATTGATCGAGTGACATGGGCCAAGTCAGTGAGCACATTGAAGACTTTTCAGTAGACGAAGGGATCTTCGAGAGCAGCTTCTAGTTCCGCACCTCCACGTCGTGCAGAGGCTGAGGGATCTTCGAGTTCAGGGGGAGTGATTACTGTAGAGTCACTTCACCGTGAGGTGCATTCTATTAAGAAAGGTTTAAAAAGTTGGAAGAAGGGATGAAGAGAATTTGGGAGAAGCTTGGATGTCGACACGACGATGTATTTCCTACCTATACCAGGTCGACATCGACACATCCACTTATACCACCTTCCACTAGTACACCAGACGTAGGAGGAGAGGGAGCTGGAGATGATGATGATGAGGAGGACACCGACTGATTTCATCTTCGCACTTAGTTTGTTTTTGTCTTTCTTTTAGGACGATGTTTTAGTTTATCATTGCTTGTCTTTGCATTTCTCTTTAGGGTTGTAACTATGACATGACTACTTTCCTGCTTTCTAGTATCTTTTCTCTCTATATGCATTGTTTTGGCAATTTTTGACAAAAAGGGGGAGAACATAGATGGACAGGTTTTGATCAAAGCAGGAAAAGACTTCAAGAACAAAGGGGGAGAAGGAATGAAATTTCGACATCGACAATGACTTGAAGGTATAATAAGAATCCAATGGTTTCAAATTTCTACATTGTTTTTGGATAATTTGTTTTGTAGGAAATCAAGACTTTAAGACTACTAGTTGCGTCTAAGTCGTAGAGTCTGTTTTAGGAGATTTGATGTATTTTTGAATTTCACATTGTATTTGGATTACACGCGAGGGGTTCGGTGTTTTGGTGATGACATTGAACTTCGTTTTTTCTTTTAAGATTTTTTTTTTGAGTTTTTGTGTTTTGTCACAAAATTGCCAAATGGGGAGATTGTTAAGTATTATGTGTTGGCAAGTTTCGTGAATTGAGTCGGAGTCTTGAAGGATCGGTGCATATCGTTCGAAGATCGAAGAATCCAAGACTTTGGAAAAATCAGAAATAACTCACGACATGAATCACGATGCTCAAGTAAGCTTTTAATTCATGTTATGATGATTCATACTTAGTTATAGACATTAGAATTATGAAAATCAAAGTTTAGTGGATTAGAAAGTGCTTCGGAACTTTATGAAACCCGAAATCAAGTTTTGCTGAAAATTTGTATATTGTACCGGTACAGCATTGAAAGAGTACCGGTACTAACTTGATTCCGATACAACATTGACATTGTAACCGGTTATCAATATTGAAGTAGTTTTCTGTGTCGTCCTTTTTGTAACTGGTAACAACTTGATTTAGTACCGGTACCAGGTGTAAAAATCTAAAAACTTTCTAATCCGACTCTAATTGATTCTAAAGTCTATAAATAAGATATTAGGGTTCTCTAACTCATTAAGTATCACGAGAATACATGCTTGAGAAACCCTATTGGTTAGGATTTCGTCCAAAACTTATTTTCTACAAAATGACCTGTTTTAGGTCAATTCGAGATATCGTAATTTGAGATCTATATGTCGAATTGATCTAAGACTTCGCTTAGAGTTTTGTCTCTGGTTCTTCATCGATATGCTAAGCGAAGGATCACCATAGCATGATGTTTTTCATGGACGACGTCGTGGATTCGGCGTGAACGAAGGCGGTCTGTGGATTTGGATCGTGGGCTCGTGGATTCGAGTGGCGTTCGTAGATTCGGACGTGAGTGAGACGTTCGTGAATTCGAACGTGAGGGCATGGACAACTCGGAGGATTGCGCGAGATTCATAGGAGGTTAAGAGAGGTCGAGTCCGTGGAGTCAGTAATCCCTTATAATCTTTTCTCTTAGTGAATTATTTTTTCGCGTGTTGGTCCCATGGATTTTTTACTCCAAGTTGGAGTTTTTCCACGTAAATCTCGGTGTGATTTTTATTTTCCGCATTTACTTTTATTGCATTAAGATTTGTGGTTTTTGGCCGTTACACCTATTCACCCCCCTCTAGGTGTTTGATACAATCTAGATAGATCCTAGGGCTCCTCAAAACTCTCACGAACCTGTCTAAATAAGGCATGAAAACACGGTTCATTAGATCCATAAATACTGCCGGGGCATTAGTAAGCCCAAACGGCATAATAGTAAACTCATAATGTCCATACCGTATTCTAAAAGCCGTCTTCAATACATCCTCAGGCTTGATCTTTAACTGGTGGTATCCCAACTGTAAGTCGATCTTGGAATACACACTTGATCCTTGAAGTTGATTAAACAGATCATCGATTCTCGGTAACAGATACTTGTTCTTGATCGTGACTTTATTAAGTTCACGATAGTCCACATACAAGCGAAGTGATCCGTCCTTTTTCTTGACGAACAAAACTGGCGCTCCCCACGGCGAGATACTCAGTCGAATAAAACCTTTATCGAACAAATCCTGCAACTGTGCCCTCAGCTCTTTCAACTCCGCCGGTGCCATCCTATAGGATGCCTTTGAGATTGGAGTAGTCCCAGATATGAGATCTACCACAAACTCAATCTCCCTATCAGGTGGCATACCTGGTAGCTCTGCTTAAAACACATCACCAAACTCCTGTACTATTGGGATATCCTCAATCCTAGGAGTGTCATCATCACCCCCTCAGTACCACACTAGGCAAATAGGCTGTGCAACCTCTACTAATCAACTGTCTAGCACGAGACATACTGCTCGTCATCGCAAACAGCGAACTCTGACATCCCCTAAACACCACATCCTCCTGTCTCGGCTTTCTAAAGGTAACTGTTCGATTCACACAATCGATAGTAGCATGATACTTGGTCAACCAATCCATGCCCAAGACTACATCAAACTCTCCAAGTTTATGTAGTGCTAGAAAATCCACGGGCATGATCCAATCTCCTACCCGAACGGAACAACTGGGGCAAAACTCTCGAATATCTAAAGAGTGGTCGGGGACTACAACACATCCCGGATGCAACAAAGAAACAAGTGGGATGCCATACAACTCGAAAAATAGCCAATCTATGAATGAATGCGATGCACCGGTATCAAATAAAGCTCGAACTCGAATGCCATATAATAAAATGATACCTGCCACCACATGCTCGGCTGCTGCCGCCTCCTCTGTCTGGGCCGCATACATGCGCCCACTCGGAGCCTGTCGTGACCCCTCAGTCTGTCGCTGGATGGGTGGCCGCTCAGTCTGGTAGGGAGCAGAAGAAGTCCCCTGGCTGGGACCAGGTGAAGCTGGTGCCAATGCAGATGATGGCGCTGGAAGTGAACCCCTCGGGCAATCAATCTGGAAATGGCCCTCCTGGCCACACAAGTAGCACCTGCCCCTACGTCTTGTGCACTGCCGCGGAGGATGAGAGTCATCGCAGATCACACAACGAGGAGCCCGGGGGCGGTCAGATCCCCTACGTTGCGTGGTCGGGCCGCGCCCACGCGACTGGCTCCTAGGGTATCTCAGCGGCTCCCTAAGTGCGTCTGGCTCGCACCCTCAGCCGCGGGCCTCTTACCCTTACCCTTATCCAACCCTTCTCGACGCTCCTGCAAATCCGCCGCACCGCTCTCCACAATGAGCGCGCGGTTCACCACATCTCGATAAGTCTGGAGGTTGGAGGATTGCACAAATCGAAAGATCTACAGCTGAAGTCCACGCTCAAAGATGCAGGCCTTATCCTCGTCGTCCCGCACGACGAAAGGCACGCAATGAAGAAGCCAAGAGAACTCCCTCTCGTACTCTACCACAGTCCGATCCCCTTGGCCCAAGCTGCGCAAATCCTGCTCCATCTTTCTTTTGACGCTCTCTGGAAAGTACTTTGCCATTAGAAGCTCCTTGAACCTCTTCCAAGAGATCCCGGATAGATCCATGTTCGGGTTGTCCCGTATATCCAACCACCAGCAATAGGCCTCGCCGTCAAGGTTGTGAGTGGCGAGCCACACCCTGTTGCGCTCCTCTACAAAGGTGTCGTGGAATAACTTCTCCATATGCATGAGCCACTTCTCTACTATCCAGTGTCCACTTTCTCCCTGTCAAAAATTCGCGGATTGCATCTCTTGAACTCGTTGAGGCGATCTATAAGCCGGTCTCGCTCTGCTCGCTCAACCATCATCGGGACAGCCGCTCCTGCCGGGGGCACCTGAGCCGGTGGTGCCGCTAAAACCTCCTCCCGAGGCTCAACAAAAAGCGCCGCTTGTGGAACACCAGGCGCGGGGGACGGCGCCCGCGGTGCCACGTCCTCTACCGGCGTGGGTGGTGCCGAATCCTGAGCCTCCCTCGCAGCTGCCTGCTGAAATAAAAGATCCTCCAACCGCTACATCCGTGACTCCTGTCGGTGCGCCACATCTGCCTGCCGCTGAGCCACCGCTGCCTGCTGAGCCACAAGATCAGTGAGGATCGTAAGCTGGGACCTCAAGTCGCGGACCTCGCTAGATCCGGAAGTAGCGGAGGTCTCCACCTCCTCGGGGTTTGCCGCATTCTCCGCCCCAACAAATTTAGAGCGAGTAATCGGCATCGTCACTATAATATCATAAAAGCGCAAGTTAGTAAAATCCACGCCATCGCAACCCCGCTCAAAGAGAATAATACCCCAAATCATGCGAAAGTAATGAAGTGTTCTTTACTACTAACTCCCGATGTTACGTTGCCGGCCGCCAACGTAACCATCCGTGAAGTTAGAAGCTATACACTTCGATTAAACTCCAACCTTTTAGAGTATATATAATACCCAATCATGATACTTTTGCTTATAAGTCAAATAGACCCCGTCTCTCACGAGCCTATTTTCTATAGTCCAATCGGCCTAAGATTTGCTAGGTCCACTAAGACTCAACCCTAGGCTCTGATACCAAAATAATCTGTCACGCCCCGGAACCCAGCGAAAACCCGCTTGATGCGTATCCAGACCCGCCGTATGCCTACACATATAAGGCGTCTAGAGCAATAGTATACGAAAGCAAGGAAACAAGACATCTAGAGATATCAGAGCATAAATAAAGCTAGAATCTAACCACGAGAAATAAGTAACTAGACTAGAAGATCATCATTCCCGAAGTTAGATAAATACATTAAGAACCATAAATAGCACTAGATACATAAGGTGGTAGTCTCTACAAAAAGGGTACAAAACTCTCATTCTCTCCAACCAAAACAAAAGGAGAAAATGAACTACCTAAAGTAAGACTCCTCGCTAGCTATCCCGAAGCGACGCCCTTGCCGCGGTCCCGAGCCTCTCCCGGCGTGGAAGGCTCTGAAATAAACAACAAATAAAAGGCATGAAAACTATTAAACAATAGTTCCCAATGGACAAACCGCTGACCTCAGCGAAAATACTCCACTAGGCTAAAGAGGTATAAGAACTATAATAAACAACATGTAAGGAAATACAACAATTAATTTGGCTAAGTTAGGATGTCGCAAGTTTAGCATGATATAAACATGAAAAGTTACTAATCTATCATGATCGATTATATCCAAGGAATACACTAGTATGTTCTAAACATGATCATCATAATTGTAAATATGCACCAAGCATAGTCCATCAATATACTACTAAGTCCAACTAGTGTAATAATATGCCCAACCAATACCTACTATCAAGTAGTAAATGTCACTTAGTTGTTACATTGTCATATTCCATTTCCAATCTAGGACCTACACAAGTAGAGTCCAACTTGTGCAGCCTACTGGCCCCGGATAGTCCAGCATTTCTATAGGAATGTGACTGTCCCACGGAAACCCAGTAGGCCCTCAATTCTGCACGGGCGAGTATAAGTCGCGTAGGCCAACTCCGGAGTTCCGGCTTGTAGGGAGCGACCCTCACAAGCATGTGCGAATGAGCACAAATGGCAATCAAGCGTAATCATCATCTCAAGTACTCTGTCATCATGTCTCAACATGATATAATACTAGCAACCCTAAAGGTCTAGTACTATGTCACGAGGTAAAGGATCAACCATTTACTATCTAATGCTAATTTATGACATTATAAATTTACCAAGCCCAAACATATTCTAAGCTCAATGCCCCTTTATGACATTGTAGCTCACTAAGTCCATGCATACACCAAGTACAATGCCACTTTATGATATTATAATTCTACTATATTTAACATATGTCCATTGTTCATGAGCAAGTAATTGCATGTCATTCATCTACATATAACATGGTTCCAACACATCATGAGGATTTCATATACTAGCATGAGCACTTTGCACCTATTTCTCTACTACATAGAGACGAAATCTCATGATATATAACATATGCATTTTAATCGTTCTAAAATTCATTATACCCTATCTAGTATGAATATTTATGAATTTCTATTTTACGACAAAGAATAAAGCATAGGGGGAGTTCACCTATCTCGGTGAGGTCAAACCCACCAAGAGCTCCTTGCAACCCTTTCGTTTGCACGAATGAAGGTGTCCACGAGTCTTCTAGCTCCCCAAAGTAATTTCTAAGAGAGTTAGACAAAGCAAATGAACACCCGAAGTGTTCATCTCAAATCAACCCACAAATAGGGCAAAACTCACCTAAATGTAGGAAAAACCCTCTCAAATTTCAAATGGAAGCTAGAGCCCTTCAAATCTACCTCAACGAGATATTCTACACCTATCAAATAAGCCCCAAGAGCTATAAATCAAAAATTCCCAAAATAAATCCTAGTTTTCTCATTCTAGGGTTTCAACATGAAAATCCACCAAAACATAGATTAAATGAGGGAAACATGCTACTAATCTCTTTAGAAGCTCCAAACAAGGTTAGAAATCAACTAGGATTGAAGATCTCTCCTGCAACAAGTTTCAATCCAAGCTCCAAGACTTCTCTCATGGTGGAAATAGCACCAAGAAGCAAAAAAAAATAAAAAAAGGTGATTAAACCTCAAAAATCCCAACTAAAATGGAAGAAATCCATAGAAGAGGTGAGGAGGGCCCCTTACCTTTCTCTCCTGTGTTGCCAAGCTCAGGGAACCTCCAAGGGGCGTGGGGTAACATATAGTGTTGCTACAAATGCAAAAACACCTCTAAAAAATGAGCAGTTTGCAGTCTGCACTGCGTACTGGTACACGAAAAAGAGTACCGGTACCAAGCAGCAGTCTACGCCAACCCGAGCCTCGGGTTCGCAGAAAAATACACTGGGTACCGGTACCAGCCCGATGTTGTACCGGTACCACCTCCAGTTCCGGTACGAGCCCGATGCTGTACCGGTACTCTGCTCTGTAGAGTCCAACCCGAGAGTAGCCTAAAATATTCACTTTAGAGATTTTAGTGCTAAGTTTTAAACCTCGATTCTCGGGATGCGAGCCATCGGTCAGAACACTGTCAACGACCCTCTGGAATATCTGAAAAAACTTGGAACACAGATCAAACACTCGAACCTTACAATTTGCTAAAGTTCGGTGTATTACAAATACCGTCTTCTTCCTCACCTACACCCTTATCTCCAACATTATCTTCTTTCTCAGCTACACCCTCAATTCCGACATCATCTTCACCCTTAACTACATCTCAACTCCAACATCAGCTTTACTCTCATCCCCACCATCAACATCATTAGCACTATCATTACTATTACCACCTACACCATCAATGACACCATCATATTGAATATTATAATTAAAAAGGATGCCATAGTAGATAATTGTAGTAAATATTTCTATATGCTATCTGTGAACTGATTTAACATATCTATAAAATCACTTTCACCTCTAATCTATATAACTACTAAGAAAGAGAGTTTTCTCGTTTCTTCTTTTCCAATATTATCCTTTTCTCACAATGCAATACCGATCATATCCTAACAATATGAACCATTGAGTTTAATCTGTTTTCTGATTGATATCTCACAACGGTTTGATATTCTTTTTATTTTATTTTTTTTATTTTACAAGATATCTATAAACCACTAGATCTAATTCGATGAATGACATTAAAGGTATTAGTCAAATTTTTTGACCAAATAATCATCTAACCTTTTTAAATCTCCTCCCTCTCAAACCACACGTTTTCTATTTTCTTTTTTCTTTTTTTTTCTAACATTGTCCTTTCCTAATAATATAATATCGATCATATCCTAACAATATGAGACATCAGATCTAATCCATTTTTAGATTGGTGTCTTGCAACCATTTAATATTTTTTATTTTAAATTATTTATTGTACAAACTATGTATAAATTATCGGATCTAATCCGACGAATGACATTAAAGATATCTCACAAGTTTTTTGGCCAAATTATCCTCTTGCCTTTTTAAATCTCCTCTCTCTCATTAGTTTTCAATTTAAAAAATTTTTAAGGCTATCAAACCGCAAGCTTCTCCAAAAAGCATCAGGGGAAGAAGATGGACCCCGCCTACCCCCTTAACTACAGGCCATTTTAAACTAAACCCCCAACTTTTATTTATTTATTTATTTATTTTTAAATTGGTATATTTTAACTTTTATGTTTTATTCTTTTATTTCGATTTTGATTGGTTGTGTCTATTACGTTAAGAGTATCATATCCGATCTTTATTATTTTACTTTTTTAAATATGTGTCGTGCATTTGCGCCTGCACTTTACTAGTTTCAATAAATTTTTAAACCTCTCTTTTAGTCTTATTTGATTTATAAGCTAGTTGATATATTCTCTTTTTTTCGAATCCCACATTTTCTAAATATCTTTCCTTCAATGTATATGTATCACTAAGCATTGTGTAGCAAGTTTGCATCTCATACACATATTTTCTACCTAGCTTACTCTTAGCTAGTTTGAACACTTCCTCATGTATAACTTTCAACTTATAATTAAGAGCCATGCTATAATAGTAAATTAATAGCTATACTAAAATAACACGAAATATGATATATTATGTCAGTGCCTGCAAAAATTATACATTAAAGATCAAATGACAGGAAGTTAATTCATAAAATATTTTAAAAAACACAAATAATTTAAAAATAATAGTTAGATCCAAAAACCCTAGTAGTAGCAACAAATTGGTGTAAAAAATCACAAAATAAATGAATCACTTTTTTTCTTAATTGGTAGAAAGTTGTAATCACACAATGTAGGCTTTTAATACCTCCCAACATAACACAATGTTAGGATGGCTCAAAACCTTAAACTTCTCTTAACAACGAAAGCAATGCCAAAGATCCTTTAATACCACGGCGAGAATGCGAGGCTTACACCGTTTTTGGGTCAATAGAGAGCGAAGAAAACCCAAAGTTGCAGGGGCAAAAGAGAAAGGGTAAGGGAAAGGGACGGTTTTGTCGACGAGGCCAAATCTAGGGTTTGGAGACGATGGTTGCAAGATGGGGCTAGGTTGGAAGAGGAAGAGAGAATAAGTTAAGGAAATAGGTTAGTACGGCAATGACAAAATAGGTATTTTTAACTCTGGGGGATAGTTAACTCACGTTTAACCCAAGATAACTTAATAGATAATAATTGTAGGATTTTTTTTGAATAAAAGAGAAACATTTAAGGGCTATATTGGAAATAAAAAATATGGATAAATTAAATATTTCAAAAGTTTTGAGGGGTATATAGATAATTATTCCTTAATTTTAACACATTGATTATCAAATTTGAGATGTCAATGTGAAACCCTAGGTACTCATATATATATATATATGTATAGAGTCCGGCTACTATACTATTGATAGTACCAAGCCTTTGGTACTATAAAGTTTTCTACCGTCAGATCTACTCTGTGATCATTTTCACCCGTTAGATTATACTATTAAACCAACCACCCACTCAACCCTAGGGGACCACTATCATCCTAACCGCACATCCTTTCATCCAACGGCCAAAAACTCAATAGTACCAAAGACTTGGTACTATTAATAGTATAGGAGCATAATTCTATATATATATATATATAGATGTAGTGTACCGAATTTGTAATATAGAAATAAGTGTAAATGAAAATTGTGCAAATGAGAGGGGCTAAGGTGTAATTGTGCAAATGAGAGGGGCTAAGGTGTAATTGTGCAAATGAGAGGGGCTAAGGTGTAATGGTGCAAGTAAAAGAGTTTACTTGGAGGGCAAGTTTCCTATGTATAAGAGATTACTTGGAGGGCAAGTCTCCCTATGTTATGAGAGGGACTAAAGTGTAATTGTGCAAATCAAGGGTTTACTTGGAGGGCAAGTTTCCTATGAGTGTGAGTGAACCCTTGCCCCCTTTTTCCCAAACCGTAGGAAAGAGAGAGTGGGCTTTCTCTCTCTTTCTCTCTTTGTCCTTGTGGTCTCTCTTTCTCTCTCTCTTTCTCTTTATCAAAAAGAGGATTTGCTAAAGAGAGGATTTGCTAAGAGAGGATTAGAGAATACTAATTGGAGTTGCTTGGTGGTGAAGCNGATGCATCAACACGAATTCTTAATTCGCTTAGACATAAAGGCGACCTAGTCGCTTCGGTAAACCAACCCACCTTAACACGCGTTCCGATTGCTCGTCGACACTTGCAATCGGCCTCCCGCGGCAACCGTTGCCCGGTTTGGCCCGAACTCTTGCGCGACTTAGCGAACGACCTCCAAATCGCGATCCGTCTTTTCCGGAAGTTATTCCTTGACTCCAAGGTGCTCCGGTTCCGATCTCATGATTTTTAGACCTTTATTCCGCGTGCTGCGGCTATCTGTACCAAAACCGATTGTTTCGTCAATAACTTCGCGTACGCTCGTCGGATTGCCGAACCGAGCGCACCAACGCGTTCGTTAGGTCCCCAATTAGGTTTCTACAAGGTCAATTTGCCTTAGAAACAACCGGAGGCAAAAGCCCCAAATTTGGTGCCCTAACAATGCAATAATGAGATTTCTTGGGATTGATCTTGTTGCTAAGCATAATCAAGCTTAGAATTACCCAAGAAGCTCTCTAATCCCATTTCCAAACCATTTGGACCCTTTCTAGGGCATTTAGAACAAACCCTAGAAATCCACCATTAGAGCATCATGAAGAACACCATGGATTTCATGGGTTCTCGGTCTTTACAAGGTTCTAAACATATTAGAAGCTCTAAATTTCTAAGCTTTAGGGTTTAAAACCCATCCTACCAAAATCCACCATGAGAGGAGCAAGGTACTTACCTCTCCAAAAGCTTCAAAATGAGGAAGAAGATGAAGATGAGGATGAAGATGAAGATCTTCTTCTCCTTCTCCTTGCTTTTCTCTCTTTTCCTTCCTTCTCTTCTCTTTTTCCTTCTCTTTTCTTTTCCCTTTGCAACCGGTTGAGAGGGAGAGAGAGACACGAGAGGGAGAGAGGGAGAGAGCTGCTGCAGTGGGGGAGGGGTTTGGGGTATTTATTATATTGCAACAATTGCAAATAAACCCCCCAACCAATCATATTTGCAGCAGACTCATTTTTGCTGTCGGGTCTACTGCGTACCGGTACACGGGTTGCTGTCACCGGTACACGACCTGCGTAACAGCCAAACCCGAGAGCTCTCTTCTCGGATTTTTACACTGCGTACCGGTACACACCAGGGGTGTCACCGGTACACGGGCACTTTTTCAGGACTTAGCCAATTTTTCAGCTTTTTCTCCGTTTTCGCTCGTTTTCGTTCGTTTGACCTCCGATTCATCTCAAATCGAACCGAGGCTCTATAAACATGTTTTCGAGCACGATCTCATCATCTTTTCATCCACGCTAATGCCGGATTTAGCTCATGGTCCAACATAGCCTTTCGGGTCCCGTTTTCACGCCTACGCGCACCGGAAACGCCCGAATGCTCCCGAACTTCAATCTCGCATTGTTTCGACTCCAATTCACGCCGAGCAATGCTAAAACCTTTCGAACCTCGTTGGAACTCACTTTTAACCCTTCCAACACTGTTGGAATGTTAAATAGACTTCGTCCGACCATTTCTCTTGAGTACTTTAGTCGATTTGGCTAAAATCCTCAATATTCTACAGAGATCTCGGGGGTTACAGGATAATAGTTCTCACACCCTGTTTTGCAGAGCCTAGTTCGAGCGCGTGTGTCGAGGATCGCGGCAAGGGCGTCGCGCAGTAGATAGAGTGGACCACCGGCGTTAGCTCACTACCCTCGAGTATAAAAAGGAAAGAATGATATGTAAAACCCTTTTGTAAAGAAATGTAATGTATTTGAGGGATGGCATTTTGGTTGTATGTATGAGAAATCAAGTGAAATATGTAATGGTTTTTGTGTGTAAACAAGTGAAGTAATAGATAGTTTAAATTCTCTTGTATCTGTGATTGCCTCTCTCAATGTTCAATGCTATAACATCTCTTGTTGGATATGTATGCATAGACTTTGTTACGCTTCGGGCGAGCAGGGGAAACTCTGTCCGTTCGGCGGGTCTGTTTGGGCCCGAACTGTCCAAATTGGCGGTGTCGGGTCGTGACAATAGAGTTGAGCTAGAATACTATCGGTAGTAAACGAGCCGTTTTACTACCGATTTGTTTTCGATGATAGTGGTGATCTAAACCATTTAAACTATCTAGAAATCAAATTTCACGCACTTTCGATATTGTTCTTTTATCCTAATGAATGACTGAAAATGAATACTCTTTAAAAAATGATGATAGGAGTCTTGTAATCAAGATCAAGAATATAGATCTTATTTTAAATAGTTTAAAGAATTTTCTAACAAAAATTCAATTGATTTGGATATCTTTACGCCGTTAAACGAGAAAACGCCTCTTATCGACCATTAAAATTACAAATTTTGAAACCCTTTGATCATTAGGCAAATGATGTCGAAAATATTTAAAATTTGATTTCTAAACACTTCAAGTGGTATAGATCATGTTCAACGGAGCCGATCGTCAATTTGGAAGTTCTATCATCGAAAACAAATCGGTAGTAAAACGGCTCGTTTACTACCGATAGTATTCTAGCTCAACTCTATATATATATATATATATATATATATATATATATATATAGAGAGAGAGAGAGAGAGAGAGAGAGAGAGAGAGAGACTACTATGCTATCGGAAGCACGGAGCCTTCCTTGCTTCCAGTTTGTTTTCGATGTTGTGATTTTTGAATCGTCGATCGGCTCCGTTAAACTTGATCTAGAGTATTTGGAGTACCTAGAAAATAAATTTTATTATTTTTCGATATCATTTGCCTAGTGATCGAATGGGCTCAAAATCAACAAATATCAATGGCCGTGGTGAGCCGTTTGCAAGTTTAACGGTGTAGAAATATTCAAATCACGTGAAATTTTGATAGAAAATTCTTTATACTATATAAAATAAGATCAATATCTTTGATTTAAAATTTTAATGTCATATTATTACATTTTGTAAGATTTTTATTTTCAGCCGTTGATTTTGAACCCCTTCGTTCACTAGGCAAATGATATCGTAAAATCATAAAATTTATTTTCTAGGTACTTCAAATACTCTAGATCAAGTTTAACGGAGCCGATCGACGATTCGAAAGTCGCAACATCGAAAACGAGCTGGAAGCACGGAAGGCTCCGTGCTTCCGATAGCATAGTAGCCTCACTCTATATATATATATATATATATATATATATATAGAGCTAGGCTCCTATACTTTCGAAAGTACGGGAAGCCCCGTGCTTGTAAGTTGTTTTCGATGATGGGACATTCGATTCGGCGATCGATTCCGTTAAACTTGATCTACGCTATTGGACTATCTAGAAACCAAATTTCATAATTTTTTTATTTCGTTAGTCTAGTGAACGAGTAGCCTCAAAATGAACGGCTGAAAATGAAAATCTCATAAAAAACAGTGATAAAGGATTCAAATTTTAAATCGGAAGTATTGATCTTGCTACTGATGTTAAGTAGAATTTTCTATTAAATTTTCATATAATTTGGATACTTCTACACCGTTGAACTTAAAAATGTGCCACATCGACCGTTAAAATAGTCATTTTTTAGACCTTTTGATCGCTTAGTAAATAATGTCAAAAAAATCTAAACTTTGGTTTCTAGATAGTTCCAATAGGATAGATCATACCTAACGGAGCCGATCGTCGAATCGAACGTCCTATCATCGAAAACAACTTACAAGCACGGAGCTTCCCGTACTTTCGAAAGTACGGGAGACGGACTATATATATATATATATATATATATATATATATATATATATATATAATATGGTTAAAACTCTTAACCCGATTTAAGCGTTTTGGGCGGTGGCTAGACCCAAGAGGTTAAAACAGTTAAGCGTGCTCGGATGCGAGTAGTTCTAGGATGGGCGACCCCCTGGAAAGTTAGGGCATCACAGTTGGTATCAGAGCCAATTACTAACCGAAAGTGTAAAATGAATCTCGACTGAGCCAGAATTATATAGCGGAGAGAGCGAGGCTCTTATACTATTGACTATTGTGGGTGAAGCGCAACTCACCACAAGATCGGTTTAGGCTAGCAAGACGAGTCTCACATCGCCTGGTCCTTGTGAGCCTGAGTCTGACGAGGACGTCAGCGCTTAAAGGGCAGAGAATATGAGATCCAAGGTAATCCTATATATAATATATAATAGGGCTAAAACTCTTAACCTAGCTTAAGCATTTTAGACGGTGGCTAGACCCCCAAGAGGTTAAAAGAGTTAAGCATGCTAGAACGAGAGTAGTGCTAAGATGGATGACCCCCTGGAAAGTTGGGGCGTGACATGCAGTGTACCAAATGCAACATATCTAACAAGAGAAATAAAGGGGTTACAAGATTAAACATTATTTTCTAAACCTTATCTATCAGAATAGAACTTCAGAAAGATTATGTGACAAACGCCATTTTACGTAGAATATGTTTTGATGAAAAAAAGGCAATTGAATTGACTAAGAAAAATTAGGAATTAAATCTTAGGTAAAGAGAGATTAAGGATCCAATTGCAACAAAAAAAGGTTAAGAACTACTTGCAACTCTAGTAAAAAGTTGAGGGACTGAATTCCAATAATTAAAAGGTTAGAGATTCAATTGAAACCGGGGTCATGCAATTTAAATGTAAATTAAGTAGGAAAGCTTACCTATTGTTCAAACTGCTATACTTAAAATTGTGGCTAATTTGAGAGTAGTTTCATCTAGGCTAAATTACAGAAAACCCTCCTATCATACCCGCTTTTCACTTTGCCCCCTTAAAAAATATAAAATGTTCACTTCGGCCCCCGTCGTCAGTGTTCCGTTCAGGTTCCGTTTATATCATATTTTTTATACTCAAAATACTCTTGAAATCATCATCTTCCTCCTTCTTCCTCAGCGACATCCTCGGTCGCCCTACCTTGCCCTACTCCTCGCCTCGCCCTCGCCCTAGTGCACTCCTTTGTCTGTGCCCAGACACATGCCCTCGCCCTCCTTCGCCGCCTCACTCTTGCCCTCCTCTGCCGGCTCACCCTCGCCCTTGCCCACCTCTTCACCCATACCCACCACGATCCCCTCCCTACAGTCGTCGAAATAGAGTACTCCACTGCTTCGCCCTCGTCCTCGCGCTCGCGCATTCCTCTGTTCGTGCCAAGACACACGCCCTTTGTGGCACCCCAACTTCTCAGGGAGTCACCCATCCTAGGACTACTCCCGTCCTAGCACGCTTAACTCACTTAACCTCTTGAGTCTTGCCACCATCCAAAATGCTTAAGCCGAGTTAAGAGTTCTAACCCTATTATATCTTAATATATATAGGACTATTTGGGGTCTCACAATCTCTCCCCCTTTAAGCCTTGACGTCCTCGTCAAGCTTAGACTCACAAGTATCAGGCGATGTGAGACTCGTCTCGCTAACCTTGTCATTCCGACTCCGACTCAGTCGAAACTCATCTCATACTTCCAACTAGTATTTGTCTCTGATATCAACTATGGCACCCCAACTTCCCAGGAGGTCACCCATCCTAGGACTACTCCCGTCCTAGCACGCTTAATTCTCTTAACCTCTTGGGTCTTGTCACCACCCAAAATGCTTAAGCCGGGTTAAGAGTTCTAGCCTTATTATATCTTATATATAGAACTATTTGGGGTCTCACACCCTTGCCCTCCTCCGCCGCCTCATCCTCGCCCACCTCTCTGCTCATACCCACCATGATCTCCTCACTATAGTCGCCAAAATAGAGGGATGGCGAGAATGCTAGAGTAGCCGGTGGAGAAAACGGAGTCGGAGCTGGGGTCGAGGGAGGCGTGGGCGAGGGTGCGAGATGACCAGGATTGGGAAGAAGACGAAGAAGATGAGGGCAATTTAATAATTTTGTCACACCGTACCCCTATGAACATTTTTTATTTTTTAAGGGGGCAAAGTGTAAGTATTCAAATGACAGGGAGAAAAGTTGAAAAAACGGGTAATGACAAAAGGGTTTTCTGTAATTTAGCCTTTCATCTATTGCACTCAAACCGTCTTTCATAATTTCAACTGCGGTAGTTGGATGCAAACTAGGCAATAGCAATTGCATGTACCAAGCATTCCCTTAATATTTCAAAGCAAACACACCTGAAAAATTCACTAAAAAATTACTTCAACCGTAACCTGGGTGCTTCCCCAACAGCAAGCAGATCACTAGCATAAGTTTAATAAACAGCACTAGTCAAAAGCAAAGAAATTCTGCCAGATGAAGGTTGTTTAGCTTGCTATAACAAGTAAAAGTGTATGAAGCAACATGAACTGTGACCTATTTTGACATGATACCTAACCTTTAAAGCTTTAATTTCGCAACCTAACCTTTTAATTAATTTGATTTAAGCTACATTTGATGGCATTTCAAGTACAAAATTGATATGCACAATTTATTTCAGAACACTTGATTAGAATATTTCACATAATTTATATATCGATATTTCCATTAAAGCAGGTATTGCATCCAAGTTTCATCATAAAAAAGTCATCAAATGTATCGGATCAAACGAATTGAAAGGATCAATATCGATGTCAAAGGTTCCATAGGCTAGATAGTTTTCTCAAAACAGACTATTGTTCAGATAAGTACCACATATTTTCACCAAAAAAACTACCTCAAAGAAATCTAGCTATCCTAGCCAAATACATTAGCTTATTTGTCACCATCCAAGAACGTGTGCGCCAAGCAGAGGCACAGAGAAGATGCACAAATCAGATATTCTTTTTTGCTTTCACTCTGACAACACACAAAAAGAAGAAATAGAAGTAAAATTGATGAATTATATGACTATATGACAAAGCCAAAAGTTCCACCGTCTATTTAGTTGCTCAATCGATGAGGTTGACAAAGGCGGTTTTGTTTACTTCAAAATCAACAGAGTTATCATGTGGAATATTCCAAAATAATAAGGCTCTTCACATGAACCCGGATTAAGTGGAAACCTGGATTAAGAGGATCACTCATGCATCCTTTGCAAAAGCACTTTCTAATGCACGCAGCCAATTCACATACTGGGCATGCTCCTTTCTTTGCAAGTGTTGCAGCAGGAAATTTGTCAATTCTGTGTTAATGCCTCTCGACGCAAGATATTGCTTCAACGCTTCCTGTAATTGTGGATCCAAAGAACTGAACGCAGTGGAAATGAGTTAATTCAGTTGCAAAAGTAACCAGCTATTTCGGTGTGAATGATATGATGAAAAATGAAACAAAAACAAAGGGAACCAACTTTTAGGTCTCAAATTCATAATACAAATGCGTTCTATGATGAGAATAGGAGACCTTTCATTCGAAACTTAAACAGCAGAAAAGAATCATTTCAAAGTGCCTAATGGCTTCATTTATGTTGTGTGAAGGTTCAACTGCTATGAACAGGTAGTTTGTGAAGTCACCAAGTCAAAAATGCCCAGCCATTAATGAAATGAGTCTGACAATAGACTGACATCATAAGTGGAAACGTAATATTTTAGTACTAACACACTACAGGAGTCAATGTACATAAGGAGAAAAGATGCTACTATAATCAATAGGCGGATAAAAGTAGAAAGTTCAATATAGACATAACTAATATAATGGAAAACTAGTACCATTATGCAGGCAGTTTGCTACACAATTTACGGGTACCATATTATGGATATCTATTAAAATGATTAAATATATTGTTAGAATCAAAAAGTTCAAACAGGGATTTCCAGCAATAGGAAAAAGGCACAGCAAACCTACATTAAATAATTAATGTCTGAAAGAAGGGCTAAAGTGCATAGCCTCTTGAGTTGTATTAATGAATATATATAGTACAAGAGATTGTCTTACTATAGTAACAATGACTACTATAGTAAGAGTATAACTAGGATTACATACTATATAATCCTACTCTATAGAAGGCAATGATACTACTCTATATAAGGCAATAAAACACAATATCCTAATATATCGTAACATCCTAATATAGATAAAATATATCGTAACATCCCCCCGCAAGCTAAGCATCCGGTGGTCGGATGCGAAGATTGAGCCGCAATATCGAAAACCGAGAGGATGACAGGGGCTTGGTGAAAATGTCGGCAAGTTGCTTGTCAGAAGGGATATGAATTAAGGCCAAATCACCAGACTGAACTTTTTTTCGCAAAAATTGATGATCAAGTTCAATGTGCTTCGTGCGAGCATGGAGAACAGGATTGGCCGCAAGGTAGGTGGTGCTGAGATTATCGCAATAAATACTGATAGAGCGCCATAAGAAAACACGAAGGTCACGAAGGAGACGGCGAATCCAGACTGTCTCAGCAAGTGTGTAGGCTACAGCACGATACTCTGCTTCAGAACTAGAACGAGAAATGGTGGGTTGTTTCTTAGCGGACCAGGAGATAAGATTTGGCCCAAGAAAAATGCAATATCCAGAAGTAGAGCGACGTGTATCGGGGCAACCAGCCCAATCAGCATCAGCGAAGGCCACAAGAGAAGGATTGTCACAGCGAGAGATAGGAAGGCCATAAGTCAGCGTCCCCCGAATATAACGCAGAATACGTTTGACCGCTTGCATGTGTGGTTCACGAGGTGCATGAAGATACTGGGCAACAGAGTTGACGGCATAAGAAATGTCCGGTCTGGTGAAAGTGAGATACTGGAGAGCACCAACGATCTGACGATAAGTGTATGGATCCTCAAGAAGATGCCCTTCATGGGAAGAAAGACGAGATGTTGGCGAAAGAGGAGTAGAAACGGGCTTACTGTCAAGAAAACCATGTCGCTGAAGCAATTGATGCGCATATTTTTGTTGAGATAGATGAAGACCAGATGGAGAGCGATGAACCTCAATACCCAAAAAATAATGCAGCGGTCCGAGATCCTTCATGGCAAATTCGCGTTGTAAAGTAACGATAAGAGCATCGAGAAGAGATGAGGAACTGCCGGTGACAATAATATCATCAACATACAAGAGGAGAACAAGAGTGCCAGAGGAAGAATGACAAACAAACATTGAGGGATCAGCAGTGCTGCCAACAAAACCAATCTCAGAAAGAAAAGAAGTGAAATGCTGAAACCAAGCCCGAGGAGCTTGTTTGAGACCATATATCGCTTTACGTAGGCGGCAAACGTGACTAGGAAGCGAAGGATGCACAAAGCCAGGTGGTTGTTTCATATAAACTTCCTCAGAGAGAGTGCCATGAAGAAAGGCATTCTTCACATCAAGTTGTCGGAGAGACCATCCAGAGGAGAGAGCGACTGAAAGAACAGTACGAATAGTGGTCGACTTGACAACCGGAGAAAAAGTCTCATCAAAATCAATGCCTTGTTGTTGTTTGTAACCCTGAGCCACTAGTCGAGCTTTGAGACGCTCAAGAGAGCCATCCGCCTTCTGTTTGACTTTGTAGACCCATTTACAGCCAATAAGATTGACAGAAGGAGGAGCAGGAACAAGCTCCCAAGTATCATTGGTGAGTAATGCATCAAATTCTTCAGCCATGGCAGCACGCCAATCTGCATCCTGAAAAGCTTCATGAAAAGTGATAGGCTCAGTAGGAAGAGTAGTATGTGTAGAAGCTAGGAAGGAGGTAGACCCAGCAAAATTCTTAGCCATAGATCGAGTAAGCATAGAGTGTGTCCGGATTGGTAAGGAAGGCTCTGCAGGCTGAGGGGAAGGTAGCCTGTCCGATGTGGAAGGCGTCAACTCAACAGGAGAAGGTAAAGCTGTAGCAGCCGAAGGTCGGAGGGTGTGTCGTCTGGTATAGACTCGGAGTTCAGGTGGACCAGCAACAGTGGCAGCATGTTCATCACTAACCTGTGTGGCATCATGATTCAAGGTGAAAGGAAAAGTCGATACAGTCTCAGATGGTGAAACAGATGCATTTGAACTAACATCCGGAGAAAGGCGTGTGAAGGAAAAACCAGAGATGGCATCAAGAGAGGAAGGACTTTCGCCCAATAAGGGAGGATTAGAAAGAAAATGTTGAAACATTTGAAAATTTTAGGTAGTGGGGGAAGATGAGGAAGAAAATTTGGACAGACAAGAATAAGGAAAAACAGTTTCAACAAAAGTAACATGGCGAGAAATAAAAACTTTACCAGTGCTCGGATAGAGGCAGCGAAAGCCCTTATGTTTGTCAGAAAGACCCAAGAAAATACAAGGAAGTGATCGGGGAGAGAGCTTGTGATCTGCAATGTCCTGAACATCGGGATAACACAAACATCCAAAGACTCTGATAAGTTACAAGTCAAGAGAAGCACAACCATGGAGAATGTCATATGGTGACCGCCCATTTAAAACAGTAAGAGACGGAAGTCGATTTACAAGAAAAACAGCAGTTTGAATGGCCTATTGGCCTCAGCCCAAAAACGAGGAGGCAAGCCAGCTTGGAATAGTAGACTTCTAACAATGTTAGATAAATGCCTATGTTTTCTCTCAGCAAGGCCATTTTGTTGAGGAGTGTAAGGACAAGAAAATCGGTGAATAATTCCATTTTGTGAGCAAAAACTAGAAAATTTGTCATTTACAAATTCCGTACCATTGTCAGATTGAAAAATTTTTATTGAGCTATGAAATATATTTTCAACCATCTTCTTGAACTCGAAAAATTTGTCAAAAACTTCATGTTTAAATTTTAAAAGATAAAGCCAGGAAAATCTAGAATAATCGTCGATAAAAATAACATAATATTTGTATCCAGAAACCGAGGACACAGGTGATTGCCAAACATCAGAATGAACAATATGAAAAGGAAAAGCAGATTGAGATTCTGAATCATGAAATGAGAGTTTAACATGTTTTCCCATATTACAAGCATTGCAGACAGATAATTTCAGTGCAGAATCAGAAACAATTTTATTATTTTTAATAAATGTAGAAAGAACAGGAAGACTAGGATGACCTAACCGTCTATGCCAGACATCTCCACTAAATCTAGATGCAATAAGAGCTAGTTGTTGCTTATTCCCTACACTTGCAAGTCTAGAAGAAATTGGATAAAGTGATGTTCCCGAGCTAGGACATCGAAGAAGCTCCTTCCCTGTTTCCTTGTCCTTCACAGAGAAACCAGTAGAGTCAAATTCAAAAAGAGAATTATTATCTTGACAGAATTTACGCACTGAAAGTAAATTTCTCTTAATAGTAGGAACAACAAGAACATTTTTTAGAGCAAAAGAGTTAGAAGATGTATTCAATTGAGTTTCACCTGTCTGAGTAATATCAAGTAAATTTCCATTACCAACAAGAATTTTTTCATGCCCACTATAAGGTTTAGAAGATGAGAGAATACCAGAGTTTGCGGTTATATGATTTGATGCTCCGGTATCCGGATACCAGACTTCCTCACCGGGTTCGTGAAGGTTCATAGCAGCAAAGGTCTGAGGAACTTCATCAGCAGCGAAAGAATGATTGAAGCGTTGTCTGCACTGAAGAGCAGAATGATTGAACTTTCCACATATCTGACATTGTATGCCGGACTTCGGAATATATGGTTGTTGATTTGGAGTGTAAGATTGTTGAGGATAATTAGGTTGAGACTGTGGGTAGATTTCAGGAGATCCACGACCAGAATAGTGTCTACCACGTTGTCCTCGGCCTCCACGATATCTACCTCCACGGCCTCCACGATTACCACGTCCACGATTGGCATAAAGAGCTTCACTGTCAATAGTGGGAATAGCAGAGGACGTAGTCACACTAGTGCGACGCTGAACTTCTGTTTCTTCTTGCATCAAGAGTGGACGAAGTTGTTCAAAAGTTGGCTTATTTCTGTGTGTGTTTAGAGCACTAACAAAACCTCGATATTCCTCAGGTAGCCCTAGAAGAACAGTCATGACCAAATTATGGTCTGACTCGATTTCACCAATCGCCTGAAGAGCATTACCAATCGTCTTGATCTTTTGCATGTAATCACTCATGCTCATTGAGCCTTTCTTGATGCTCCGCAATTCAGATTTTAGAGAAAAAGCCGTGGAAGCAGTCTTATCAAGAAAATATGCCTCAATAATTCTCCAAGCATCATATGCAGTTTTAGGTGAGCTAGAAACAACCATATGTAATATGCTAAGAGATAAAGTGGCATTAATCCATGAAAGTATAGTAGTATCGTTCTTTTTCCAACTCACATATTCAGGATTTATAACCTCCTTCTTATCAGCAGTATCGATAGTCTGAGAAGGCACAACACTAGTTCCGTCCACATGTTTTGTAACATCAAAACTTTCTAGAACATTAAGAAAGACTTGTTTCCACACAAGATATGTAGAATCGGTGAGTTCTAGTGGTATGAGAGTTTTGATATTAACAATTGGCAAATTTGAGGTAGAAGAAGACATGTTTACTACCTTAAGATAAGGATCCACCACTAGATAAGAAAGAAAGATAAATCGGAATGTAGCGGATGTGAATAAAAAAAAAACCTGAATTCTACCACATGAGAGGAACCACTTATCACCAAATAAGATCGACCGCACCAAGGAAAGAACCGAGTGATACGAGCAACCAACAGTAGGACAGTCCGAGCGGCACCAGAGGAGCAAAGAGAAATCACAGAAAGGCTGAAAATACTGTAGCAGAAATACTGTAGCGCTGTTACTGTAGCGCTGTTACTGTAGCGCCAGTACTGTAGCGATGATACTGTAGCAGTACTGTAGCAATATTGGGAAGATAGAAAACCAAAAGAAAAGACACCTATAGAAAAAGGTGAGATTAATGGTGGATGGTGGCTATGGATCGATATCCCCACATTAGGGTTCCCGCTCTGATACCATGAAAGAAGGGCTAAAGTGCATACCGTCTTGAGTTGTATTAATGAATATATATAGTACAAGAGATTGTCTTACTATAGTAACAATGACTACTATAGTAAGAGTATAACTAGGATTACATACTATATAATCCTACTCTATAGAAGGCAATGATACTACTCTGTATAAGGCAATAAAACACAATATCCTAATATATCGTAACATCCTAATATAGATAAAATATATCGTAATAATGTCCAAAATCATTATCAGATAATACAGAAATACAAAGAAGATGTAATTTAGAGTTACTACTTCCTTCTCCAGATTGAGATGCATGTCAGAAGACGATCTACCTCTCCTCCA
The DNA here is from genome assembly GCF_001540865.1 of Ananas comosus. Lineage (NCBI taxonomy): Eukaryota > Viridiplantae > Streptophyta > Magnoliopsida > Poales > Bromeliaceae > Ananas > Ananas comosus. The sequence continues at coordinate 4,808,856 of NC_033633.1, read as the reverse complement.
ACCAAGAGGAATATGGCTCCTTGGTTGCACAAGTACATATTAGTTCATGATTTTAATGTAGTTACAAAAATTTATCTATGACTAAAATTTACTCAGAGCTTATCAACACTTGCATTGAATTTACACAAACAGCATTTGCGGTCTGAAGAGAAGGATCCCTATGATATCCTTAACTCATACATCACAAAAGGAGTCCCTACACCAATTTCTCAAGAAAATCCCTGTTACAATTATTCTACACGTCATATATCTTAAATGTTAATTTCAATCATGGAGAATTTTAATTTTAATCCTTCAAAATACAATATGATAAGCAGATTTTGTCGTCTCCACTACTTGGGTGGAAATTCCTTGAGACTTTATTCTGCTACTCCTTTGGCATCCCTTCAGGGTTCAATCTTCTATGGGGATATCAGTGTCCAAGAAGAACCGGTTTGGGCCAAGTTTGGGCTTAATTTCCATATTGTAATCAGAGGACGGGCCAAAATAGGCCAGGCTAGGGCCTCTTTACGGCCTGATTTCACAGTATATTAAGCAAATACTAGCCATAACTCTCCTCGCTCGTCCCTCATTCTTCAACTGTTCTGCCTCTCTTCCTCAATGAACAATACATTTTAACCCCAGGTCCCCAACCTGTCCCTACAACACCCAACTAGGCCATTAGTGTTAGCAACTTACTGAAAGGGCATTAAATCCCAATTGCTTAAGTCCGCTTAAGCCCATATTACTTGTATTCAAAATTTCATGTGCCTAAGCATGCTCTTAACAACTTCCAGCATAGAGCCATTTTCGGTATTAAAAACCTTCCTTTAAGCCTTCATGCCTCCTTGCCAATCAAAATCACATCAAATTCCTCACCATGCGGCACTCCAAAGGCTTGCTAGCTTACTATGTCATTGCTATTGCTACATTAACACTTGCAATAAGCAAAGAGAATCACCGCTTGATGGTTGCATTCAGATTCACTTTAATACCATATATGAAGTTGAACTAGCCTACAAGATCAGCGACTTGATTAACAGGCATATTCAACCATATGGCAAAGAGTGTATTACCAGAATTAGTAAAATTAAATATCCAACCTTGTTCTTGTAATCTTCCGATGTGGGACAATTTTTAATGCAACAAATTCCTCCCATTTAGGGCCCAAAGAGGAACAAACTTAGTTTGGCCTACATACTCGGTTTTCCTTTTTCCCTTTTGATTTTAGTTTGGAGCTCTGTAACATAGGCAAGAATCATAATTTATTTATTTATTTATTTCTGAATTTCCTACCAAATATAAGAGAAGCACTTCCAAAAAGATTAGAGACTTAATGGACAAGCAATAAGCAATGTTTGAAGTTTGAGACTAAATGGATGGCTTCAGCCTGCCCCGATCCAGAACCTATATAGGTTTTGGCAGATATTTATTGTGTATATATATAGAGAGAGCTAGTCTCCTACGCTATAGGAACTATTTAGAAACCAAATTTCATAATTTTTTGATTTCGTTTGCTTAGTGAATGAGTAGCCCCAAAATAAATGGCTGAGAATAAAAATCTTATAAGAAACAATGATAAAATACTCAAATTTCAAATCGGAAGTATTGTTCTTGCTCTTGATGTTAAGTAGAATTTTCTATTAAAATTAAATGTAATTTGAATTCTTCTACACTGTTAAACTTACAAACGTACCACATCGGCCCTTAAAATAGTCATTTTTGAGACCCTTTGATCACTTGGTAAATGATATCGAAAAATTATGAAATTTGGTTTCTAAATAGTTCTAATAGCGTAGATACTTAATGGAGCCGATCATGGAATCGAATGTCCCATCATCGAAAATAACTACAAGCACGGAGGCCTCCATGTTTTCGAAAGTGCAGAGTCCGGGTACTATACTCTTATGATTACGATCGCCTTCATACTTATAAATCGTTTTCGATGATCGAGCATCCGAATCGACGATCCATATCGTTAAATATTATCCAGCGCATTTAAAACTTCAAAAAATTAAATTTTATAATTTTTTGACATCATTTACCTTACAATCAAAAGATTTCAAAATTTATAATTTTTAACAGCCGGTAGGTATGGGATACTTGCTAGTTTAACGGTGTAAAAAAATCGGAATAGATTGAATTTTTGATAGAAAACTCTATTCACTATCTAGATAAAAATCAATAACTCTGATCTTAAATTGAAGGATCCAATCATCTATTTTTAGGACGTTGTTCGATTTTGACCGTTCATTTTGTCCGCTTGATGGACTTTATTATGATTTCGAAAAATTACGAAATTTATGTTTTAGAAGTTTAAAATACTCTAGATCATATTTAACGGAGTGGATTGTCGATTCGGAAGCTCCATCATCGAAAACAACTTATGAGTACGAAGTGCTCTATACTCATAAGAGTATAGTAGCCCTACTGATATATATATATAGAGAGAGAGAACTAGGCTGGAATACTATCAATAGCACCAAGCTATTGGTGCTATTAGTTTTTTAACCCTGGATTGAGAAATGTGTGGTTAGAATGATGTGGGCCTCCTAGGGTTAAGTAGGTGGTTGGTTGAATAGTATAATCTAATGGATAAAAATAATCAAAAAGTTAAATCTAATGGTGGAAAACTCAATAGCACCAAGCCCTTGGTGCTATCAATAATATCCCAGCCGGACTCTATATATATATATATATATATATATATAGAGGCCGACTACTATACTCTTATGAGTATAGTCCCCATTGTACTCATAAGTTTTTGGCCGTTAGATCTATTTCTTTGATCATTTACACCCGTTAGATCATATTATTCAACCAACCACCTACTCAACCGTAGGGGACCACTATTAACCTAACCGGGGACCACTATCATCCTAACCGCACATCTCTTCATCCAATAGTCGGAAACTTATGAGTACAAAGGGGCTATACTCATAAGAGTATAGTAGCCCTATAGTATATATATAGGGGAGATGCTGTTCACAATCATCTTAAACTGCTGAACCACTAAAACTACCAATACCGACGCTCATAAACCCAAAGCAATGCTAAAGCTGTAACTGAATCATCGATCCTTGGCAAGAATAAAGATGACACAAAAAGCAATGGAGTCCTATAGCCATGGAGTCACTTTGAGACGAGGGAAATTTCGCCAATCTTCTCACTTCTCATCAAAGCATATTATCTTTAAATAGGTTGATTGCGGACACTAAAGAATCCTCACCTTGCTAATTGTTCCTTAAAGTGATCGTAGTTCTCCATGCTCCCTATAGAGTACAGATTCTATTATTTATCTAAAATCGAACTCCTTGTTGCCTCTCCACCTATTGAAGCGAGGGTTGCCCATGCCAACCATGCCACTCCATGCCAACCATGCCATACCAAGCCAAGGTGATGCCAGCACATGGCACATAGTCATGCCGGCATGGTAACCGATATTATATACCATGGTCGATATTAAACTTTGTGACCGCAAAATGGAGAAGCATAGAGCCATGACCACAACAGGCGTGCAGAGACTGTTGGCCAGAGTTTGCAAAGCAAAGTATCACCAAGTCACCAAATATAGATGAAAATAAAAATAAAAACTCTACCAAGCATTGTCCACGTCCCCGATTATATGGTTCTGGGATCAAAGTGCTCTACAACATGCCCTCTGTGAATCAGCAATCAGGAAACAATTGCAACAATTTAAAAGAGAGGAAATTTTCTTTCGATTGACACTCCGATAGAAGAATGATGTAATCGGGAAATAGTATACTACCTACATCAACTCTTAGATTATACTGGATGGCGCAGGTTGTACCGTCATCAAGGATGTTTCTATATGAGAATGCCTATCTTCAGTGCTCATCCTTAGACCTATTGTTACAAACATATAGATCTCAAACAACAGTAGCAATGCATAAGACCACAATTCAACACTCCTATTGCCGTAACTAACGCAAAGAAGATCTATCCGTCTTAGTTGCCCATTTCTCTAGAAATCTGAAAAGAAAAGAAACTTGATCGATAAGAAACATCACCTGAATACAGGCCCCTTGTACTTGCAATCCCCGCAAGAACCAACCGAGGGATGATAATAAACGCCCTTTACTGAAAAATCCGAATCCCCGAACTCCTCCCGCCGCCAAAAGACGCGGCAATCGAATCGGAGGACGGGGCGGAGATGCGGCTTCTTGACGCAGACCTTCATGAGCGCGTCCCGCGGCGGCGGCGGCAGATCATCCTCCGCCGCCGCCGCCGCCGACGACGAGGACGACGTCGGCGCCGCGCGCAGCCGCAGGACGACGTCGCTGGCGCGCGGCCCGTCCCACTCCACCGCGAACTCGCTCACTGTGGTGTTGCTACCGTGATGGGTTTGGAGGGAGAACGGAGGAGGAGGAAGGGGAGGAGGGGAGGAGGAGAGCTCGTGGGCGAGCTCGGCGCGGAGCGCCTGGAGGAGGCCTCCGTCGAGGAGGAGCGCGGCGCTCCGCCGCTGGAGCCGCCGCAGCGACATTAGTGTGGCCTGCGGGGGTGTTTGCTCAAGGAAGGGGGGAGACGAAAATCCCTGGGCTGATGTCGAGGACCTGGCCTGCTAAAGTACTTGCTGCATATTTACTCAAATTTTCTAAATTTTATTGTGATTAAATCTTACGGTCCAATTTAATCAACGAAGACTGCGTTCCGTTGGACAACTAAATTTTAGAAAATAACTTTTTTTATTTCCGAAAACAGAAATATTCCGGTGCAAGATAGAACAATTATTATAAATTTATGTTTGGATGCATTCGAGAAAATTTTAGAGGATATCTTTACTAGCGCTTGAATAAAAAATCAAAAACAATGTCTAAATATATTTTTAAAAATAAAATGATTAATTTATATTAGTATATTTTATATAAAATTATTTCATATTGTAATTTATAATATAATATTTTATGTAACAGTTTAATTTAAAATAGTATATTTATTTGATTATATATAATAATATTTATTTTATTATATATAATAATTTATTTTATGTAATAATTTATTATATTATATATAAATTATTCATAACATTTGTAATGAATAAAGTATAATACTAACAATATCCTAATATAATTTTAATTAATAATTAATAATAGTATAAATTTCAATACAAATTAAAAAATATATATATAATATATGAAAAAATAATTATATATAATATTTAATATAAAAAAAATTAAATATTAATATATAAATAAAACTTAATAAAATAAATAATATATTAAATTTAATTAATTTATATTATACAATAAGATTTAAGTATAAATATATTACCGAAAAATATAGTTACATTAATATATTTATTTATTTGTCTATTTATCTAATTAAATAAAGAGAAGAACAAAGTTGTTCTGAGTTCTCCTATAAACAATTTTTAACGGGTTATTTCAGAACAACCCGTTTTGATCGGAACAACTCGTTCCCTGAAGTTTCGCTGGTGTGTGGCTACAAATTGGGGGATATCCCCCTTTGTTCCGGGATATCCTCCGCGCCAAACGCAACCTTAAGTAGTTAAGACACCCCGTGTTGTGGTGAGTTGATCCTTTGGAAGAAGATGAAGCATGAAGTAGCAATAAAGATAAAAAATAATAAATACATAATAAAAAACTGAATAATAAAAACTAGTTACAGCAATGAAGTAAGAATATAAATTATTTTAGAGATAAGGTTTATAGGAGAAATAAAGATATAAAAAAGATATCATTTTAATATGATCTAAGATAGTTGTCTTATTGTCAACAGTTTTAGAAGAACAGATAATTTGCTAAACACCATAAGGAATAGATCCCGTCGTATTGATTAGGTGCATGATGGTCAGACAAGCATCTATTCCAGGTAACATTAGATGCATGCTCAAGTTTCAAAACACGACCATCTGTAAATAACAACAAAGGCACCGCAAAAAATCAACATGATAAAGAAAGACCAGAAAAAGGAACAGAAGAAAAAGAAAACTAATTAGTAGTAACGGCAATACCAATAGTAGTAAAAATAAAATAAAAAAAGATGGAAAACAGCTAGCACAAACAAATATAATAGAAAGAAGGGTCTCTACACAAAACTGTCGACGTAATAGCAAGAATCAGGCTGCAGAGAACAATACAAACAATAGGTAGGTTTTATGCAATCAAAATTCAGCAAAACGTGCTTCAACACATGTGTGAAGAGTGACAAGAGCTACAAGTATGAAAGAACTTAAGAAGGAACTATAACTATAACAAAAGTAGAAGAAGAAACAGGAGCAGAATGTCACGCCCCGGAGTCCCTTTTTAGTTTAAAGTATAGCGGAAAAGCGTCTGAATTTTTTTTTTTTGAAAACCTGACCCCAGGGTATGCCAGATCCGCCACAAATATAGGAGATCCACTGTTCACACGGACAGAGTCTCCCCTGTATTTGCACGGCGTCGCACAAGTACAAGAGTTCAAACATGATACAACCACAACCAGATGAACATACAAATAACCACAGTTATATATTCATACACCATTCACCACAGATTCACATTTTTTCATTCAATATTTAAACATAAATTCACATCTATCAGTTAAAATGTTTCCAACCACAGAAACAGATTTTGAAATACTAAGATACAAAATCACAGAAAACCCTTTGAAAACTGTTCCCTACACAGGAACTTTTATCTTTTTAAAACGCTACCACGAGGGGTAGAAAACCATTTTTATTTCAAGAAAATACAAATCCTTTATTACATTTCAAAACCAACTGAAAACTCAGATAATAACACAAAACTGAACCATGTAAACCGACTAAGCTATAAATCAACAGAAATAATAAGGGTAATAACTAAATCGAAATAACCTGGGTCGGAAGCTCTATCGACCGCTACACACGTACCTCACGTCTCGTCCCACTAAACATCGCCCGCGATACCTGAAAAATGGTGGGGGAGGTGAGAACATGTAAACATGTCTCCCCTCCCAGTGGGTACCGCAAGCCGAAGAAGGCGAGGAGTACTCACCGGATCAGGAAGAGCTATACAACAACACGGGTCAGTGGAAATACAGTAGGAACAATAGTAAACAAAAGAGATGTATAAGGTAATGAGCAGATATACTAAATACAGTAGCAATAAACTGAAAGAAAGTAAGAACCAGACTGAATAACGGCTACCGCTACTGTAACTGAAACCGAAAGCATACATGAATATCTACTATAGCAGCAAGACAACTATAAAGTAAAAACTGTGAGTATGCATGCAACGATTGCTACTATAGACGTATGCGTCAACGGGACAATCAGTCCAAAAATACCAAATCTAAAACCACTGCTCTCTTGGTCAGCATCGCAGATCTCAAGCCAATGCCACTACTACTCTCCAGTGCATATAACCCCTCTAGGGCTCACGGGTTGTCACCATTCAACCACTTTTCCACACAAAAAAGAGAGAGATTAACTGCCCCGACGCCCGGACAACTCTTCGCTCATTAGACGCGAGAGCTATTGCGAGTGTTCTCTACGGAGACGGCAATATGACCTGTTAGGTCGCGACTTCAGTGGGGCTACTAGGGTATAGCCCAGGTTTGGATAGCGCTCGTTTAGGCGACTGCATTGTTATGTTGCTTCCACGATCTTTGGGTAGGGTTGTGATGCCTACCTATCCTCGCTTGATTGCTGATTGGAATCAGCGGTTCGGATCTTTCGACCTTTACCTCGTTCATTCTTCCTACCAGAGTCGGATTGACACAGTTTTGGTGTCAAGCTCGTTGAGGCATACATCGTATGCAGTTATTCTAACACCCAAGTGGTGTTTTTGTGGTTTAACTGTAGTTTGGTTGATAGATTTCGTCTTGATTCGAGAGACACCAGGTTGTTGTAAGGAATTCTCGGAGCTTTGACTATAGCTCGGTTGAGGTGCAAAATCGTTAGAGAAACCGTTTTCTAGAGCCTCAGTTGTACGGTGCGCGGCTTAGTGTCGCTAGTGCTTTCGAATGTTGAAAGCTTTACGATCCCAGTGAGTCGGTTTTATGGTCGGTCTCTTTTCGATGTCCGACTTGCAAGTCGCAGTTTCGACGATTTAGTGGTGAACTTATGTTCATGAAGAGTATCAGGTGGGCTTGATACTTCGAGTGTCACACTTCCAATATCATTGTTGGTATGGAATCTTCGATATTTCGCTTTTCTTTTGATAAGTATATTGCTGCAGACAATATACTGTCGAAGAGGGACGAAATACCATTTTGTCCCTGCTTGGGGATTCTGGATTGGGTCGGATGTGTCTTAGACTGTTTTGTGAAAGAAGCTTAATGAAGGTCATCTTGGTCCTTGTAGCGAGTCTGGATAATTTTTGGTAGGTTTGTGGCAGTTTACTATCGTCACTCGCTAATGTTCTGACGTTGTTCGAGGTCTGGTGCTTGTTGCTCTATTAGTTGTACTTGTTATAACTAAAAGATTTGTTTGGTTAGTAGTCCGGTCTGTTTGCCGGAAATTCTGAAGCGACAGTGTTGAGAGACTTGAACCTAGTTGTTGGCTTATTGTCACCGTATGTGATACGCGTATAATGTTTGCCGACTCGGCTTGTCGTGCGAAACCTGGAATGTTATGCTTGTCCGATTAATTGTACGGTGCGCTTGGGTCTCAGTTAGACAAGTAATTGGGTGTTGCTGGGATATCGATCGCTAGGGTCCATGGTAGGACGACAGCGACAGATCTTTGAGACACAGTGCTGAGCATCACCGATGGTTAGTATCCGCAGTTGCGATAGCGACCTGTGCATCAGATGATGGACTTGCAAGAGCATTCGGTGGTTCTGATGGTACCATAGTTAAGTTTGAGGGACAAAATTGTCTAGCTCAATTGGTATTGTCATTGATCTTTTAGGCAGATGTAAAGTGAGGTCTTGAACCTAGGTCTATGGATTGTGCAGGTGACCTTTCGTTGATAAAGATTTTGGCAGTTTGTGTGGTTACTGCTGGGAGACTGTGTCTCTAAGGTGAGATTTTGGACTCAGGTCTAGAAACACGTTTCGTTTTCGTTCTTGGTGAGCAGTTGAACTTGTTGGATAGTCCGGAGTTTTTCGTTTCGTCTACGTAAATAGACTCTAGATTAAAGTGTTTGTCTCGTGACTTTTCTAGTGAACTTGGACGTAGTTCGAGTCGATTACGGCTATGCAGGACCAAGGTAAGAACGCCTAAATTCTGAATGTTGATTATTATCTCAGAATTGCAAATTGGTGAATAATCCTATCCGGGACTGTCTTTTTGTCCGCAGGTTATAGGATAGTGTTGATCCCGTGAGTTTTGGTCCGGTAGATTTTTGGGTTAGTACGTTCTCCCTCGATTCGTCCAGGTGAACCGGCAGTCCTAATTTTCCCCCTCTCTACGGAAGTTGATATATCCAGATGTAATTGACCGTACTCAAGGGTGATATTACAGTGGTGGATAATACCGAATTCGATTTCGGTGGGTATGTGGTCAAGTTTCGGGGACGAACTTCTTTAAGGGGGATAATGTAAGGACTGAGATTTTACAGGTGCAACTAAACTTCTGATGATGTTTATGTGTGTAATTTAATTACATAAGCACTCGCAGCGTTTCAGGAGAAAATGAGCTAAATGGAGAATTAGCCGCTGTATTAGTTTTTCACTTAAGTGAATAGTAACTCCGTTTCCCGGTGATGCCACGAGTAGAGTGCTTTTCGCGCGTATTGGACTCCGCTCATAGGTCCCAATAGCTCGTTTCGATCGTTCAGCTATTCTGGAACCAAATGGCACTGACGATTTCAGATCTGATGCACGTTTTCGAGAAAAAAGTATTTACGCGAAAAGAGGTTTTCGCTCTTTGCTTTCTGTGCATTCTAAAGCTTCTCTGTCGCTCCGTGCTTGTGACATGGAGTAGGTGAAGAATGTTTCGGTCCCTACTGGTGTAGGGAATTCAAATTTGAATTTGAATTATAGATTTTAGGGTTTAGCTTTGGTATAGTGCGATATACCGGATTAATAGAGACGGAGTCGTGGGTTCCGTCGCGAACGTGACCAAATCGACGAATCAACATTGTAACTTTGGATGCCCCGACGTGCTGAACGCAATGGTGCGTGTCGGATCGAAAATACCGATCGACAATCTCCCGGAATTACGAGATTTTCGCTGAGGGGTCAAAGTGGCAAAACGGATAAATCGCGAAGAGACCCTATATTTTATGTGCCCGAATTGCGTGAGATCGGACATGGAGTGCGTATGTGTAAAATACGCATGCTGTGAGGGACTCTTGATTGAGCATATTATCCCTGGGATATTTGCAAATTGCATATGTAAATAGTAGTTGCACTAGGTTTCGTGAGGAAACCCTACTTTGGCTTCTCTCCTCGAGCCGAACCGAGTCTAGCCGCCCCACCTTCTCCCTGCCAACCGGCGCATCTTTGCCGCTGTCGGAGGTGAGCACGATGTTTAGCAGAGTAAGGATCATCGTGCTCACTTCCCGGATTATCGAAATGTCCTCGACAAACCAGAAAGGTGACCGAACCCTAGACTACAGAGCTGAACATACAACAATAGGCATACCGAGAGTGCAGGGAGCAGGGTTGGCCGCCGCGGCCGGGAGCGGGCGGTCCGCCGGAGGATGGAGCAGTCGTCCGAGAGGTCCGGGAGGGTGCTGGCCGGCGCGCGACACCGTGGCGGCGGCGGCTGGATCCACTCCCCGAACTCCCTCTCGGGTTCGAGCTCCCGACGGCGCGCGCGGCGAGGAGGAGGTCGGGGTGACTACGGTGCGGCGCCGGAGGCCGAGGGAAGCGATCACCACCCACGGGTGGGCCGATGGCGCTTGAAGGCCGAGCGGACCGACCTCGCCCGCGACGTGTCTAGGCGCGCCACAGGAGTTCCAGCGCGGCCGGCGGCGCGCCGGACGGCGGGGACCGCGCGCCGCCGGGTTTGCCGGAGTCGCCGGGCCGACTGGAGGCGCACGGCCGAAGTAGGCGTGGACGCAGAGTTCGAGCTGGCTCGGTCTGGTTGACCCGAGTTGCCGCAGGAGAGGGGTGGATCCGGCGGCGCTCGGGGTGGCCGGGGCCGGCGGGGAGGACGCCGGAGGTGGGCCTCTCGCAGAGGATGATGCTCCAAGGGTGAACGAAGCTTCTTCGCAACTTCGGCGAAGTCGGAGGAGAGGTGCCGATGAGAGCAAGAGAAAGTCGGGTGGCTTTTCCGGCGGCCCGGGGCAGCTCGCCGGCGCCAGGGCGTGCGCAACGGTTGGCAGAGGAGAAGGTGGGCGGCTAGGCTCGTTCGGCTGAGAGAGAAGGCCAAAAGCTAGGGTTTCTCACGAAACCCCTAGTGCAACTACTATTTACATAGCACTATTTGCAGAATCCTCCCAGGGATATATTCTCAGTCAAGTCCCTCACAGGCATGCGTATTTTACACATACGCACTCTCCATGGTCCGCGATCTCATACGCAATTCGGCACATAAATATATGGGTCTCTTCGCGATTTATCCGTTTTGCCACTTGTGACCCTCTCAGCAAAATCTGCGTAACTTCCGAGATCCGTCCGAC
>NC_033633.1:4781337-4789056 GCF_001540865.1 Ananas comosus | reverse complement strand
GACGGATTTTCGATCCGACAGCACCATTGCGTTCAGCACGTCGGGGGCATCAAAAGTACAATGTTGATTCGTCCGATTTGGTCACGGATTCGCGACGGAACCCATCCGCTCTCTAATTAATCCGTATATCGCACATATACCAAAGCATAAACCCTAAAATCTATAATTCAAATTCAAATTTGAATTCCCTACCACCAGTAGGGACCCGAAACATTCTTCACCCTACTCCAGGTCACAAGCACGGAGCACGAGAAGCTTTAGAATGCACAGAAAAGCAAAGAGCGAAAACCCTCTTTTCGGTAAAACTCCTTTTTCTCGAAAACCGTGCATCAGATCTGAAATCCGTCAGTGCCATTGGTTCCAGAATAGCTGAACCGATCGAAACGAGCTATTGGACTGCTATGAACGGAGTCCAATACGCGCCGAAAGCCAACTCTACTCCGTGGCTTCACCGGAAAACCGGAGTTACTATTCACTTAAGTGAAAACTAATAATCGCGTAACTTCTCCATTTTAGCTCATTTTCTCCTGAAACTTGACGAGTGCTTATGTAATTAAATTACACACGTAAACATCATTAACAGAGAGTTTAGTTGCACTGTAAAAATCTCAGTCCTTACACAGAAGCTCTAAAAACAATAGTAAAATACTAAATAGAAATAAAATACCAAACAATAGCATCGACAGACCAACAGAAATTCAATATGCAACAACAACAAACAAAGGAAAAAAAAAAAGGTGAATATAAAAGCAAATTGAATCATAGTAATTTTACTAAAAATCATTTTATAAAATTTTTAAGTATTGTACTGTCAAACTTATGAGATAAATAGTATAAGTTATCTATAAATTGTCAATTAGGATGAAATTAAGATGACCAATATCAAACTTAGACATTTGATTGAAGAAAAAGAAAAAGATTAGCATATATACCTCTTGTTGTCTAGTCGAAAGGAAAATGGCCATTTAAAGCACTATGTAATTGCCATATTATTATTATTATATCACATTAAAACAGAGCCCAACTCTAGGAAACAAAATTCGAGTTTTCTCCAATTTGATTTAGGTTGGTAGTAGCAGATTAATCCACACGCAGTCCATCTTTGTTTTGGAAGGCATGCTATTTAATTCATTCCATGAAAAGTCAAGGGGTTAGTTTAGTTTTGTCATGTATTATTTAACTACGTCAAGCCAATGCATGACATCACATGGCTAACCAACATCTGCATGTAAGGCCACCCAAAATTAATCCATGCGAGATAGAATTTGCCTCAGATGAACAGCTAGCACAATGAAATAGCAGCACATGCAGTTCACTCTTTTTCTATTCTACCATTACCCTTGTAGCTAATTTTAAATTACCATCTGACTAGGATTAAGTTTTCATAAAGTAATAGTTTTCCAATGTCTTAATTCATGTATGAGCTAGTACTTAATTAAAGAGTGATAATTCCTACTCCAAACCTACCTTCCTTTAGGGGACTCTTTGGTTTTCTGAAAAAAAATGTTAAAAAGAGTTTCTATAAAAAAAAACTACTTTTTTTTTAGTTTTTCGTTCGTTTGATTCCAAAAAAAATTATTTTTTTTGGAAAAAGCTTCTTTTCAAATTTTGTGAAAAACTAATATTTTCGTTTTTCTAAAAAAATTGAAAAACAAAAATATTAATTTTTGCCATGAAATTTGAAAAATAAATTTTTAAAAAAACCAATTTTTGTTAGAATCAAACGGATAAAATTCTTTTAAAAAAATTTGTGAAAATCTTAATTTGTTTGGAAAAAAAATGTTCACACTTAATTCTCAAAGAAACCGACACCCTCTTAGACAAGTTTAACTTTGGTTACTGAATGGCTCTCTAATAAACTAGAGAGGGCTAAAACTTAATACAACCCGTGCATCTCACTTTCTTTCCTTTTATGAATATAAAATAATAATAATAATATAATAATAATAATATAATTAACACAATATTACAATTGATTGATTTTATTCAAAGTAAGATGCACCATTCAAACCTCTTTGAACTTTTCCTTGCACATTCAGCCAAACACTTATGCCCTACGTGTTAGCATGTGGAGGTATCATCTCCTGTACGCAACCCTCACAACTCTCTCTCTCTCTCTATCTATCTATCTATACTTGCTCCTCCATCCTCAACCAAAGGAGACTTAATTAAACTATCAATGGAGGTCCAAGTGCAAAGGACTACCATCATATCTCATAGTGATCCGACCGCCGTTTCGTCCGAAGTTCCCCTCTCCGTCTTTGACCGCTTCACATCGAACATTCACATCGTCATGCTCTTTGCCTTCGTCCCTCCAATTGCATCAAACGAATCCCTCATAGATGGCTTGAAAAGAACACTGGTTCACTTCCCGGCACTAACTGCGCAACTTAGCGACGGTCGCGAGCACTCTCGACGACCATGCCTTGTTATCGGAGGCGAAGGCGGGGGCGCGCTGCTACTAGAAGCTGCGGTGGCCTCGAATTTACTGGACCACCTCCCTTTCGAGCCATCACGGCACTTCAAGCTACTGCACCCCCTTACTGAAGAACCTGAACACCTGTTCCAAGTCCAACTCAACCGTTTCAAGTGTGGCGGGCTTGTGATCGCGATGACTTTTCACCACCAAGTGGCCGACGGCCAGTCTATGAGCACCTTTTTTGTCGCATGGGGGCGGGCAGTCCGTGGATTGGCAATCGAGAAGCCCCCAGTCTTCGATCGATCGCTACTCAAGCCGCGTAGCCCACCAAAGTACGAGTTCCCACACCGAGGGTTTGAGTTCTTGCCTCTTTGTCCAAATCAAGATGGCTTATCCTTAAGCGAAAGAAATATTAATCCAAGTGACATAGCGAACATTGTGTTGCGCTATCCTTTGGAGTACATAGCAAAGCTGAAGGCCGAGTTGAATAGGAAGTACACCACCTTTGAGACTCTATCGGCGTACCTATGGAGAAAGATTACAATAGCTCGCGGTCTTGCAGAGCAAGAATACGCTACAATAAGGATATCGGTGAATGGCAGAAGGCGCCTACAGCCACCGTTGCCAGATGAGTTCTTCGGTAATGCGAAATAACTATATTTTGTCTTAAAGATTGTATTCAAATGTTGTCCTCAACGTCAAGACTAGAAACTCCTTTAAGTTTGGCAATATGTGGAAGTTAAATAGAAAAAAATAAATAGAATTTGGCTCCCACCAAACCCGTGGTAGCTGGTATTTGACTCTTATACCATTTATAATGATTCAACTCGTTAGTAATAATTAATAACTCGTTGGGCTCAAACTATAGACCCAAAATTTTAAACTCGATCAGTTATTATTATTAGGGTACATAGTCTCTTATATTCGTAATCAGAATTCTTTTTCCATCCGATATAGTGCTATTGGGCGTTACTGCAGTATTATATAAGAGAGCCTGGTGGAATTCGAATATAGTATAGCCACTTTTGATATCATGTAAATATTCTTTATAATAGGTAATGTTGTACTAGTGGCGCTTCCTGGGGCGAAAGTGAAGCTTTTGATTGAAGGAGGGCTCTCAGAGGCGGCACAGATTGTCCACGAAGGGATACAAAAGATCGACGACCACTACTTCCAGTCATTTATCGATTTCGGGGCGATTCATGGCGACGAGGAGCTCCAGCCAGTGTACGCGTTGGAAGGGAACGTGCTGTCGCCGGCGGTGGAGGCGGATAGCTGGTTAGGGTTTGAGTTCCACAAAGTGGACTTCGGTGGTGGGGGTGGACGTTTATGCGGTTTTATCCCGGCTTGGGTGCCTGCGGATGGGTTGGTTGTATTCATTCCTGGTCTGGGTGAGGGTGGGGGAGTAGATGTGTTTGTGTCCTTGATTGGGGAGCATGCTAAGGTTTTGAGTCAAATTTCTCACACTATGGACTAAGGTTTCTTAATTAGCTACCTTTAGTTTTGTATATATCTTGTGAATTTACTATGTTTCAAATCTTTCATTTCCAATCTGTCCTAATAAGATCATGCACGCGGACAAAAATTACAAAATGTTTGTCAACAAAGTTTTACTTTTTACCTAGAGTAATATTATATATGCTTACAAACAATTTCTCCATGCCATAATTGATTAATTGGCAAAAAGATGCTAATCATATAAGGACATAGATATAATTTACAAGATAAAAAAAAAAATCAACTAACAATTGTGAAATTTGCAAAATGACATGGAGTTTGTTTGTAAGCATAACATTACTAATTTACCCCTAATAAATAATTAGGTCATAAAATTCCAATAATCTGATAAATCAGCATTTATTTCTTATGCCCGTATTTAGAGAGCAAGAAAAAATTAATATAGAATACATGAAAAGAAAGAACTTTATTTAGGTGGAGGATAATTAATTGAAAATTGCAGCAAATTAACTTGCACCTGTAGCATCCGTCTCTATTTATAGTGTATAAATCATGCACTTTAGATAATAAAAAAAATACAACCAACTCCAGATAATTATGAAAATACCCAACACAATTTCAAACTAAAAGTTAATATCTATAACTAAATAACAATAGAATAAATCTAGCTAATTTTTGAATATTCTAAGATTAATTTAGTCTTACCTTTTAACTCACCCCCGTAGGACCAAATTCTATGACACCACATCTTTCACGGCACCAAATAATTTTCTTTAGCCAGAATGGGTTTGGGGCTGTTTGGTTTGACGTAAAACTGTAAAAAAAAAAATTTCAGTGGAAAAATTTTTTACGTAGTTTAGTGTTTGATTTGTAGGAAAAGAAAAATAGTTTTCGATGATAGTTGTTTGGTTGAAAGGAAAAGAAAAGCAGATAGAAACCTATTTAATATATTTTTTTATTATATATATTATTATTATATAATAATTAATTTATTATTATAATTTTTATATAAAGATTAAATATATTTAAAATTATAATAAATATATTATATAATATATATGTAGTATTCCTGAGGTTTGGATAAGATTGGCTACAGTATTAATGACTGGTCGACACATCTGGTGAGCGTCGGATTGAGTCGGAGTTGTTTCTGCACGAAATGGATGTAGAAATGGATTTGGCGCACTCAAAGGAGCAAAACTGGAGTTTTGCCAGTTTCGAGCACCGAGAACAGGGTTTGGGTCACCCAGAACTCGAGTGTTGAACTGAGCAGAACTGGAAGTCAATTCGGATCCTAGTTTCGGGCGCCCAGAAGAGGGTCCAAAAAATTACTTCGTGAATATCGTTTGCGTTGACACGTGGCTGGTGGTAGGTGAGGTCCGCCGAAACAGGATTTGGGCGCAACACATCGCGGGCAGAGGAACTGAAGGGGAGCGATTGTGTAGCCTGGAGGTTTCGGACGCCTAGAAAGGGGTTCTGGACGCTCGAAAGTGGTTGTTTCTGCTGGGATCTCAGGTTAGCAGCTTTTGTTCCTGGGGCTTATTTGACCACTCTAACTCCCTGTAAATAGATGGAACTCAACCCCTGTGAGCTCTTTTCCTCCCTTCTTCATCGGGAAGCCCCATTTTGCATCTAAGTCCCTTAAATTATCCCAAATTCTACAATTTCCACCTTGAGCAGTGCTGTTTAGCAGAATTCCTGCAGCGACCTTCGGCGTTTTGGCTCGTGTGCGACGTAGGAAGGTTGGATTGCTGTGAAACTTGGTTGGTGGTTAGCTAACTTCCTAAAGATTTTGTGGAACCCTGTTTGACAGAAATTGATTGAGGTTTGTATAGTCAATTTCGTGTTTTACTGAGCTGCTGGTGTTTTGGTCCTGAATTTGAGTTTTCTTTGATTGTTTTTGGACCAATTCTTGGAGAGAGTTGGATTTTCGACCAGAGGAAGTTGCACTACCTCCCCCTGCTAGTTTTGAGTGTGTTCTTCAGCAGAATTGTGGATTTGGGGATTGATAGGTGAGTTTTGAAATTGGAATTGAAGGTTTAAGCTTAAGTGCTGAAATTTGAGAGTGTTGATGCAATTTTGGATGCTTTTGTGTTTAGATCTTTGGAGGATGTTGGGTTTTGGACCTGAGGGTGATACTCCATCATAGCTCACTAGTTTTGGGACCTTTTCTCACCTAATTTGGAGATCGGAAGGTGAAATCGACACTGAGATTGATGTGAATTTGAGCTTTAGTGCTGAATTTTGGATTATTGATGGATTTTGTTGTTTAAATCCTTAGAGAGGCTTGTTGCTGGTTGTGGCTAAGCTTGGCAGGGATTCCGGCGACTCCTCGCTGCCGTGGATTAGAGCTAGAGGTGGGTTAAAGTGATGCTTACCGAATTTTTGCGGATTTTCTCTTAAGTTCTATTGCTAGCATGTATTAGTAGATTTTTGTATATCATGTTTCATTGCTCGATTCGTTGATTTATTGTGTTCCTAAATCTGAATTGGAGCTTCGAATATTAGTTAAATAATACATGTTGGACTTGGATTTGACTTAAGAGAAAACTGGCGCTTCTACACTGCCATATGTTAAAACTACCAGATTTAGCTCTAGGAGTCGTAGTTTGTTTGTATCACCGCAGTTTGTGGGCGGTGGATATTCAGGATAGTGTAGAGTGTATTTACGCTCGTGCTGGGATGCTGAACTTATTTTTACAGCAGTGTTTAGGCTGTTCCGGACTGTCGGATGCCGTTGAGGTTGACGATGGACCCAGATTACTGCTTTTGCATCAGATTGTGCCGAGCGCACGTGAGTTTGGTTGTTAGACCCTATTTACTTGACTATCGCCTGTGAGAGCCTGATTGAGCTTGACAGAGACACGCTTGCATACTCGATTGGGTAGCGCCCACGAGTGTCACTCCGGAGTCGGGCTTAGTGCCGTTGCGTTGATGTCGATGTGTCCTGGTTGGACTTGCTTTCCACGGACTGCTTAGTGTCGAGGTAGCTGTATAGCTTCGACAGGCGGAACGGGTGTATTCACAGTCCCTGGAACAGGTGTGTTCACAGTTTCTAGTGAAATTAGGTCAGAGCTTGCCTTATTCTACAGATAGTAGTGTCGGATCATGATAGTATAGTGGCAAGTAGCTGTAGATTGTTTCCAGTTCCTTTATTATCATTGAGTACACCTTCTGTAGACTTAGTGGGTGAACCGTTGAGGTCGGTGGCGGTACCCACTGAGGACTACTTTTTGCAGTAGTTCTCACGCCCAGTTGTGAATCTTTTGCAGAGCCTTCGGTTGCGGCTGCTGCTAATGCTGATACTGATAGTGGCAAGAGCGTTGCCAGTTAGAGCCCTTCCAAACGAGTCACAGAGCTAGAGAAGTACTAACTACAGGTAGTTGTAGTTTTTGATTTTTACATACTGATGTTGTACCTCGCTGGAGCGAGTATTTTTGTACCCGATACTATGTATGTATTGAACCACTGTTATTATATATGTTTTATTCCTTTCTAGCAGCTCTATACTACTGGTTGTAGTGTTGTATGATTACAGGTACATGTACAGCTTCGCTTCGTATACAGAAAAAATTTCTATGTATACGGTGGGTCTGTCAGCGTGCCCGGAAAAATGGAAAATCCGGGGCGTGACAATATAAGAGTTATGTATTTAAAAATATTAATAAATAATTACAAATTTATAAATAAAATATTATACAATAATATTTCTATATAAAAATAAATGAGTATATAATAAATAAATATATATTTATAACTTTTATATATATATATATATATATATATATATATATATATATATATATATATATATATATATATATATATATATATATATATAT
>NC_033633.1:4775227-4776727 GCF_001540865.1 Ananas comosus | reverse complement strand
GAAAATTGCATTGCTGTACCGGTACAAGGTTTTTCTGTCCAGGGTACAGCCATCAACGTTGCGCAGAAAGTTTGATGGTTGTTCCGGTACAAGGATTTTCTGTCCAGGGTACAGCCATCAACATTGCGCAGAAAGTTTGATGGTTGTTCCGGTACAAGCTTCATGCTGTACCGGTACAAGCCCTGTTCCGGAACAAGCAACAGCCTATCCAGGGTACAGGAGCTTCGCAGAAAAATCTTCCGTCATGGTGTACCCTGGACAACATTCATTGTTCCGGTACAAGGTGCTGATTTTGGAAAGAAACTTTCTAATTCGACTCCAATTGATTCTAAAGTCTATAAATAAGCTATAGGGGTTCTCTAAAACATCAAGAATTATAAGAATACATGTTTGAGAAACCCTAGAGGCTCGGATTTCATTCTAAACCTATTTTCTACAAATTAGCCTCTTTAGATCAAATCGAGATATCGTTTCGCATTCTCTATATGTCGATTTGATCTCCGCTTCGCTTGGAGTTTTCTTCCTTGGTTTTCTACGATACTCCTAAGCGAAGGATCACCATAATCATGATGCTCTTCATGAACGGCGTCGTGGATTCGGCGTGAACAAAGGCGGTTCGTGGATTCGGATCGTTGGCTCGTGGATTCGAGTGGCGTCGTGGATTCGGCGTGATTGGAGCTTCGTGGATTCGAAGTGAAGGCGTTCGTGGATTCGGACGTGAGGGCGTGGACAACCCGGAGGGTAGCGCGAAGATTCATAGGAGGTTAAGAGAGGTTAAGTCCGTGGAGTCGGTAATCATCTTGTAATCTTTTCTCTTAGTGAATTATTTTTTCGCGTTTGGTCCCGTGGGTTTTTCTCCAAGTTGGAGTTTTCCCACGTAAATCTCGGTGTGCTTTTTATTTTCCGCATTTATTTTTATTGCATCGAGATTTGTGGTTTTTGGCCTTTCGCCTATTCACCCCCCTCTAGGTGATAGATACAATCTAGATAGATCCTTGGGCTCCTCAAAACTTTCATGCTAGTAATAGCACGAAGCACTTGGTGCTATCAAGTTTTCCCCCGTTAGATCTACCTTTTGATCATTTTCACCCGTTAGATCATACTACTCAACCAACCACTCACTCAACCCTAGGAGGCCCACATCATCCTAACCACACATTTCTCAATCCAATAGCTAAAAAACTAATAGCACCAATAATTTTGTGCTATTGATATTATTCCAGCCTATATATATATATATATATATATATATATATATAGTGTAGAGCTACTATGCTATCGAAAGCATTAAGTAGTTAGTGCTTCCGATTTTTTAGTCCTTGGATAAAAGATTCTACGATTTGAATGATAACAATCCCCTTAAGATTGAGTGGTCCCCATTAGTTAATAATATTAATCCAATGGTTAGAAATAATTAATAAAATTGATCTAAGGGCTAAAAAATCGAAAACACCAACAACTTTATGCTTCCGATAGCATAGTAGCTCTATATATATATAT
>NC_033633.1:4700838-4775127 GCF_001540865.1 Ananas comosus | reverse complement strand
AAAACTCATCTTGGGGTGGGCTTACTACTTAGATGCTTTCAGCAGTTATCCGCTCCACACTTGGCTACCCATTTAATTTTTTGTTTATCAATATGCAGGCAAATTTTTAGTTTACATATCTGATCCACACTATAAGGGTGTTTCCACCATAGACATCCATTTTTTTTATAAATTATTTTAGCAAAATTTGTGGCACTGCGAAATTTTTGACAAATTAAGATAACAAAATCGAACACAATAAATAAATTTTGAGACAAATCAAATATAAAAATTTATTTTTTAATTAAAAGATTAAAAATATTGATAAAATTAAAAACTGAATTAAATTAATTGATACTTAAATTTATTTAATTTATTTGTCATATAATTTATTGCTTGATTTTTTTGATAGATCTAATAATATTTTTAAAAATTAATTTAAAAATAATTTTTTTAAATAATTTTTAAAATTATTTTAAAAATTATTTTTTTGTATTTTTTAAAATCAAATCTGTAAAAAATTTTTATTCTGTATCAGATGTAGTTGTACCTTATATACAAAAAACCTTATAAGTATGTTAATTGATGAGTATAGTAAGTTATACATAACAAATATTTATAATTATTTGATTAAATCATTCAAAATAATATTATAAGTGCTTATTATAATAAAATAAATTGAAATAAATCCGTACCAAAGCATGCCAGTAGAAGGTTATATGTATCTATCAGCACGCAAGCGTACCATGTGTCAGCACGCAAGTTCGTACCATGTGTCGGCACTGAAGCGTGCTAATGCCATACCGTGCCAGGCAAATAGCGATACGTTTCCGTGCCACTGCACTTTAAACCTTGAGAGCAAGTACGTGAAGTGGAGCCACAAAATGCCTATCCAAACACTATATAACTGCAGCATTTTAAAGTACACTAATGCCCTATTAGGACATATCACCAAAGTAATGACAAAATAAAACAATACTATGTGACATTTTCAGGAATTACCAAATGGGCCGTAAGTGAAGTTGTGTAGAAATATGGTTTCTTATGTCATGCAGTCCGGGATTAGATTTTGTAACACTGAACAAGTTGGACCAGCCAATACCAAATCAATGTATTCCCAACATTAAAAAAAAATATTATATGCAAATAAAAAGATACTATATATTAATGACTATACCCAATGTTGGGGAAAACGAAAACTTAAGAGATAATTTCATACAAATTTTTGTAAATATATCGAATAGCACATATATCCTTACAAAATTCGACTTTTCAGACTTATCCCTTTAAAGGTTCAATGATGTTCATATTTGCCCATCTGGTTTGTTACCGCTAGCTTATTGTTTATTTTTTTAACAGAAAATAAGTAAAATATTAATTTTATCATTACAAATATGTTCCTCCAAAAGCTCCAACTGTTAAATTTTACATAAATATTCTTCCAAAAAATTTTCAATGGTCATATTCTTTCTCTATAAAAACTAATCCAAGCCACTATTGTTGCAACCTCTTATCTACCTTTTCTCTCACTCATTTTCCCTTTACATATCTAATACTAATTCCCCGGTGCTCGACATGGGGCGAAGCATCACACGTCGTGGATGAGTGGGGACGGAGAAACTCTAGGTACGGATTTGAAACTAGCATAAAGGATAGAGAGGAAGAGGTAGAGGAAAGGGAAGAAAAATATGACTTTCCATTGCTAGGGTTTTGATTGAGAGAAAAATGTGTAATATCAAAGGGATAAATAGGTCAATTTATCTCACCCACTAACCAAGGTTAAGTAGTTTAGCTATGGTTAACTATGTTTTTCTAACAGACACTAACAACAGAGGTTATTTGAAACTGTTACGACTTTTTGACGGATAAATCTAAAAACTTGAACTTTGTAGGGATATATCTGCTATTTGAAGGGATATATTTGCTATCTGATATATTTACAGGGAGCTGTATGAAATTATCCCAAAACTTAAATTTAAAAAATAATGTTGTTGGAGTTTGTTGTTTATTTTGTAATTTGAAACTTTAATTCGGGGCATGAATCATTTGAGAAGCTCAATATCTAATGGGCTCTACTTAGGATTACTAGTTCTCTAGATAAAAAGTGCACTCAACTATTTACACGTATGTGCGCACTCCGCGAACACAAGCTGAAGAGTGTCAAGTTGCGCGTCGTCTGTGTTGACTTAAAAGGGTCAGTATCTTGCCCTATGGTGGGAGGCTAGTTTGGACCGAGTCACATTTGACATGGCGGGAGGTGGGGTTTGGCCAAGTCATGTTTAAAGTTGTGTGAGATTGGTTGGGCCGAGTCATAATCAAGATCCATAGGAGCTGTGTTCTATATGCTTTAAATGAATTGGTTGCACATTTCTAACGGCTCGAGCTTTTGGTATTAATAGTTAGCACCAACGGTCCGACTAGTATCGAAGTCAGAAGTCACATCTTCAATTCTTGCATGTTGCGAATTTATGCAGGTGTTGTGTAGGAGGGGGGGGATTGTTGACTTCAAGAGGCTAGCATCTTACTTGTGGCGGGAGGCTAGGTTGGGCCGAGTAAGATTCAAAATGGCAGAAAGTTGTGTTGGGCTGAGTTATGTTTGAAGTGGCGTGAGACTGGTTGGGCCGAGTCACAATCAAGATCCATCGGCACTGTGTATGTATGCTTAAGTGAATTAGTTGTGTATTTCTAATAGCTCGAGTTTTTGGGATTAATAGTTAGCGCCAACGATCTGGCAGTCCATATCAATTCATATATACTTAATCTTCTATCTAATATTTATTTGGGATAATTGCCTATATACCACTCATACGTTTGAAAATATCCGATTTACCTTTTTTTTTTCTTTCTAAAATACACCTCATATGTTCCACCGTTATTGCAAAATATCCCTGTAGTTATCTCCTGTTAAGTTAACTTGGGTTAAACGTGAATTAAATATCTACTACAGTTTAAAAAAATTGAAATGCCAATTTTGCTCTTAATTTAAGGGCAAATAAGAAATATTGGTGACGGTAGAGGGGTATATTTGAAAAGACCAAAAGTCAAAATACTTTTTGTGCCCCTGACTTTAAGGGCAATTAAAAAAAATCGATGATGGTAGAAGGGTATATTTGAAAAGGCAAAATAGTAAAATTTTATATAGATAACAGAGTTAATTAACAGATTTTAACTCTAGGGGTATATTTGAAATAGGTTTGTAACGTTAAAAGGGTATTTTCAATATTAACCTTTAAGAGGGGTAAATCAGAAAGTCGAAAACTTTTCAGGAGTATATAAGCAATCGCCCCTATTTCTTTACATACTAACTACCTTTATCGTTCCAACAAGTTGCTGAAGACAATTTGGGTAAAGAGCCATCTACTAACATGCTGGTATCTCTCATCTCAGCTTATATATAAAGAGAGGGATGTGGTGATTAGAGTAGTTTTTCACACACTGAAGATTAAATCTTCTTAAAAAGAGATACAGGGGCAAAAAGAGGGTGGTCTCTTAAAGAGGGATGTAGAAGCCAAAAAGAGGGTGATCTCGAGATTAAAGATTTGGCACTATGAATATTGCGCTACTAGAGGAGTGTTGGTACATTTCTTCTCATAAATGAAACCACAATATAACAAACTGATTAGGGTATTAGACTACTCAAGAAGGAAATCGTACAAAGAGGCGACCACTTTTAGACCCTACTCATAATGGTGGAGGAATGCCTTAGAGATGAGAGATATCTTTCAGCGTGGATCTTGTATTCCATCAGGGATGGTAAAAGTATTGACCTCTAGTTCGATATTTGGTGTGGGTATACTTCCTTGCATATTCTTTTTCCCATCATTTACGAAGAAATCATATGGAAAAATATGTTGGTGAAGGACTGTTATGCAGAGAGAGAGTGGAAAATAAATGGGATTCAAAGAGGGATTGTACCTACATCTATCTCACTAGATATTGGTTGAAAAATTCATAGCTCTACTCACAAACTATATGCTCGACAATACGCAGGATGTGATCAAATAGAGATTGGATCTCGTCCCAAAAATTTTTAGTCAAATTACTTCGTGGATTTCTTCAGAATAAAGGCATTAGAGACTTCAGAATGAAGGCATTTGAGGGTAATCGAACTTCTCCCATTTCGACACTTCCGTAAGGTCTTATTTTGTGGAGTCGGGATCTCCACAAGTAATGCCAATAGTTTAATTCATAGTTCAAACCCTTGGTTCCAACCAATTCTTGGGTTATCGCATGAGTTCAATCAACTATTTACATGCCATCTATGTGGAAGTTCTCATAGTTTATTCTAGAGTTAATTTCATACAGCTCTCTGTAAATATATCTAATAGAAAATATATCCGTATAAAGTTCAACTTTTCATATTTATTCCTGCAAAAGTCCAGTGATATTCATATTTGTCCCTGCGGTTTGTTGCCGTTATAGCACTGTTTATTTGTTAACAAAAGATAAGTGAAATTATATTTTAGTATCACAAATATGTCTCTCAAAAAGCCCCAACTATTAAAATTATATAGAAATGTCCTCAAAATTTTTAACGGTCATCTTTTTTCTTTCTACCATCACAAATAATATAAGGGGGATAAAATGTCAATTAATCTCATTTACTAACAAGGGTTAAGTATTTAAGTTCATATAACCAAATAGTTGTAATATCTAAGACATTTGAATAATGGAGAATTCAAGAATTTGAATTTGAATTTGAATTCGATTTTTATTTTATATATATATATATATATATATATATATATATATATATATATATATATATATATTATGTTGGTGGATCAAGAGACGATGGGTTTTGTTACCAATCAACGACCAAATCTAGCGAAACAAAATAGTGATGTCAATGCCACGGACATGCTGAACGCGCTGGCGCAGTCCGTTCGCAAGTCTGACGGACGGATCTCCTGGTATCAAGCGAGGATCAAGAAGGGGTCATAAGTGGCAAAAGGAAATTTTGTAAAAAAGCCATATATTTTATGTATCATTTTGTGTAAAATCAAACGTGGGGTACGTACACGCGTTTTACTCACGCCGTGAGGGACTGAGCTGAAAATACTGATCATTGGTGGGCTTATTTACAAGTTTACCACCTTGTATATATTAGCTAACTAGGGTTTCCATAGAGGAAACCCTAACCCTAGCTTCATCTGACCCCTAGCCTCCTCTCCTTCCTAACCCTAGTGCGCAGCGCACACCCCGGCCACTGTCGACCGAACTCCGACTGGCCAACTGTCGAGACAGCCACATTTTCTTCTCTCCATCTCCTTCATCCCTCACCTCTATCCGAGATCAACTAGGAAGGCCCCTTACCCTCGGGCTCCTCCTCTGGAAGTGCCCCCAACCCCCGGTGACGTCCCCCGATGGTCACCGCCATCCCCACGTGCCGCCACTGCCGCCCCAGGTAGCTTGCGACCATCTTGGGCAGACTTGGCCGAGGGTGACTTAACCCCCACCCCTCGCGCCGCCGACGCCTAGGGCCGACCGTGCCGCCTCCCTCCGGCCTCCGGCGACCTATTGTCATTGCCTCGAAGCTCCCCGGCTACCGCCGAGGCTGCTGTGACTATTTGAACCCGAGCCGAGCCCGTACGGGCTCAGGTTGCTCAAGCACCGCTGCCGCCGCTGCCTCCCGCCGCCAGCCAGTGCGAGCGGTGACATCCCCACACCGGTCGCACCCACTGTAAGGAAATACAGGTAAGTGCATGTGCATTTAATGCAGCGAAAATACATTTATAAAATATGATCAAATCATGTATACTTTAATATCATAACATTTATGATATTAGTATATATATGTACCAAGATCATCTCATGTGACACACAAAAATTATTATTCTAATCTAATTAGAAGAAAGGTTCAAATTTCAACCTGTGTTGATTACCAAAATTATTTTACAGTTGATATGGATCTGAACTTCTGGTCCTTTGAGCCGCACAAGTGTCCTCTATGTGTATCCACACAAGGCTGCTCCAGGATCTGTGCTTCACACAATTACAGTGTAATCTCGAAACTCCTTTCGTGATCTCTTGTGTCAATATGGAGAAAAATCAATCCTCAAATTGTGCTAGCAATTTCAAGAGGATTAACTATAGAGACCAATTATTTTGGAGGACCTCTCTCTTATGATATAAAGAGAGCTTTATATGATTGGGAGAATTTTCTCTCTTTCTCTCGCACTTCGCTTTTGCGTTGTGATTATTATCATGGTAGAGAGAGATGCCTCAATTTATAGGTGAGGCAATATACGAGTGGAGATAAAGGGAAGAGGTAGAGAAATGTTCTCTGCGCAATTAATAATGCGTTTCTCCCTCTACACGTTTAATAAAGCATTTTACTCTCTCCTTCCCCAAAAGAAATAATGTAGAGAAAGGTGCCATAAATGAGAGGAGAGTTAACTCCTCTTCTCTCGTTTAGTGCGCGAAGAATGAAGAGAAATGGAAGTTTTCTCTTCCACTAATAAATGTCAGAGTTTCTTTCATCCTCTTCTCCTTTCACTTCATAACTCCTCAATTAATCTTTATTAATTGAGGAGTTGATGAGAGAAAGATGATAATAATCTCAGTGCAAGTGCACCGTATGCAACAATTGCGTTTAACTCTACAACTTTCAATTTTACAAATTGGTCCTTCTTGCTAATCAATTTAGCAAGTAAATTCTTACTTTGCTACTTTAGCAAAATGATCTCTATTAATTCTCCAAGCACTAGATCACACACAGCCTATATTGTGTGTGACCACATAGGTTTACTTTTACCTGGTAGTGAGATGTGACACCAAACTCTTTTAGTGTCACCATCGAAACTCTTCTCGATCGGCCAAAACATTTTTGGCTCTCCCAACTGAGTGTAATTAACTATCTTAATTACTCTTATGAGTCCCACAATCCACAAGTGACACCTAGCAGTATATCGCGGCAATCCAAGTAGAATTAATAATAGACAGAACCTCTAGGTGTAGTTACCGTGTGATAAAATTCTTCTATCACTTATCCCGATTGAGTCGAGGTTATGGATAACTCGTCAAACCCCATTATTCAATCATATGTCTCATCTGATTAACAAATATGGAAACTCCTTTCCATAAAATCACACTACCTTGGCCAAGGACTTCTATATCTTGTAAAACAGATAGTATAGGACAATTACCTCTCTACCAAGGGTGATAGATTCCATCTTGACGCACACCTGCCTCCACGTATGACTCACTGCAGCCAACATGTGTTGACTTAACCCATGATTAGGGTATAAGTATTTACACAGTCAAACTACAATAACCTACATGCAAGATAACTGTGGTGCCTCAGGTCAAAGGATCACTCACACTACTACAGTATGGAACAATTCACTGACGAGTGAGTAGACATCCATGTGATTGTTTATAGTTGGTCACACTCAGTGAAATTGTTCTCCAACATTCACCTGTATATATATGCTTACTCTAGTGTCACCACACTAATAATTTGAGACTCATCATCCCATAAAGGAAGTACAACATATACTGATCTATCCGGATTTACCACTTCCCTCGTGATAATCCTATGATCAAGAGCATTTAAGAATTAATTACAGAAGAATATATGTCTCAAATTTCTAACTTCTTAAAAAGTTAATTCTTCTACTATTAATTCTATGGACGATTCATAAATATGCATTTAGTAATAATATGAATGAAGAATGCCAGATTTAATCATAAAAGAAAAGTACACTGATATTAACCCTTTAAGTTATGACAGGATTGGCTTATAGGGCATATAACTAACACCCACTTGCCGCTAGTGCGCCCACCACCGAGCCGCCGCCGGCCGTGCCCTAGCTTTCTCCTGCTCGGTAAGCCAATTTAGTGTTGTTTGTGCAATGTTTTGGAGTTGTTTGCAGTATTTTGGCAATCTGAGGCCACCCCGATGCCTCCGAAAGTGAGCACGATGATCCTTGATCAGTGCTGATCATCGTGCTCATCTCCCTTAGGGTCAGCGAGCCCCTAGTTTGTGGAATAAACGTGACTTAAGTTCAGGCGCGTAGTTCGCAGAACTTAGGGTCACTCCCGCGCTCTCCACAGTGAGCCACTGTGCTCCAGACCATGAGTACTGCCTCCGACATGTCAAGACTTGTCAGCACGTGTCTCGGTTGACCTCAAATGCCCTCAGTTTCTGGTATCGAGCCGTAAAACCCATAAAATCACATAAAATAATGTGATTTTAAGTATTAGTAAGGGCTTTTATACAATTGTGCACTTCGTGGCTACTGTGGGCAGTATGTGTAGGTGGCCGGTGATCTCTAGACTGATTGTCCAAGGTCCAAGGCCTTTGCGGAAATCGAATATCGATTTCGATGCGTTTTTCGGCAAAATTCGTAGACGGAACACGGTTTCGATTCGGATTCCTCCTGACGATGTTCGAGTATACTATAGTTTGTTGCTGAGCCTAGTTGGCTGGTCACTAATGTCATTTCGGGGGTTTGGAGACAACGGGTGAGCGAGGTGGGTTCCGATGTCGAAAATAACACTTTCGAAAATCCGGATCGGAATGGTTATCTGACGATAATCGTTTCAATATAAGTCATTATGTTTGCTGCTAGGACACCTTTATTACAATGTTTTATGGTAGCAAGTGACTCATGGTATGAGTCGGTGAGCCCCGGGACACTTCATGGGTCCCGGCGGAGTCCCGGTGTGATTTTCGAGACTTCCAGCGAGTTACGGTAATCGATTTTGGGAAACCGATTCCTGTGGGATCATGTGTGGGGTTGTGAGTTTAGTGTTTCTTATTTGTGGGTTATATACTAACCCGGTCGACCCTCCGTAGGTTCAATTGACGATCTTCAATAGTCGAGACGCAGGCGCAATATTTATACAGGTGGATACTTCAATCCGAAGTCGGTAAAGTGGTGCACGCTCGGTGACATTCTCTCCACCCTCTCTTTATTACCTTGCATATCATGTTATGAGCCTAGCACCCTTTGACTTCTTACTTATTGCTTTACTTTGTTACTTTTCGTATTTATCATCATGATCTAGAAGTAGAGAGGATTATTTATGATGACCTATTTGGTCGATTCTGTGACTCTTGTACTTGATGACCTATACGGTCGGCATACCCTGAGGGTAAGATTGTCAGCTAGTTGCTGACAGTTGGCTATTGAGCATATCAACATCGATCACCATTGTTCGTACGCATTTTATGTACACCAGCGGTTTGGCCACCGCAACAGTGTACTTTTCCGAAAAAATGGTTGAGAGTGCTAGCCCGTGAGCCCAGTAGACAATTGCAATTGAGAACTTTATACTTATGATCCTTGATTGTTGTTCCATTTGAACATTAGAGATACAAGAACTAGTAATTTGTATGGACCTAGAAATCATAGTGAAATACTACGTGCTTCTTTGGATTTGCCCAAAATCTTTAGAATTCATTTATTTCTCACAGGGGTAGCTTGCTTTGGTTTCGGTGCATTTCATGTAACAGGTTTGTATGGTCCTGGAATATGGGTGTCCAACCCTTATGGACTAACTGGAAAAGTACAATCTGTAAATCCAGCGTGGGGCGCGGAAGGTTTTGATCCTTTTGTTCCTATTCCATTTAACCCCTTCATTTGGGGTTCATCATTCTTCTGTTTATTTCTTATAATAATTTATACCGAAAATATCTTTTACAATAATAAAATTATTTTAAAAATATTTTTTATTAAAAAAAAGAATAATTTGATTATCTTGTCTTTTTATTAACACCGTATTTTTTTAAAAAAATATTTTTAAAATTTTAAAAGAGTAAGATATAAAAAAAAAGGGGGGGCATTTAACAAAAGATAGTCTGGAATTTAGTTTTTTAAAAAATCAAGTGAAATTATTCACGCTCATGAGAAAAACAAAACAGAAATGAGGTCATATGCCGTAACACCTCAGACGGTGTGACAAACGCCTTTCAGTGCCGACAATTTCCACTCACGAACAGCGACCTGGCAGTGACTTGCGAGTAGTGTCAAGAATTGAGCGCAGCCGTTTCTGCTCTCCGGAAGCTTCTGTGCGTCATCCTCCTCTCATCTCAGCTTCATCTCCGTCCCTTTCCGTTTCCTTTACCCCTTCCGATCTATCAAATTCCTTCTTTACTTATCATCTTATCTCCTCTCTCTCTCTCTCTCTCTCTCTCTCTCTCTCTCTCTCAACAAAAACTGACCCAGAATAATCCTAGGAATTGGTTATGGATGGATCAGGTTCTCTATTATCTAATTCCTTTTTTTTATTTTCCTTTTAGTTTGAAGTGGTAGCTGGATTGATCCCTGGATTCCTCTGCCTCCCCGAAGGTATATATTCTTTGCACTTTCTATGGTGGTCATGAAAATTTTTCACTCGATGTTTTGTCACAGTAAGCCCATATTCTTCACAAAAAAAAAAAAAAAAAAAAAAAAAAAAAGAAAAAAAGAAAAGGGAAAGTTGTACCAGATGTGATGGGTTCCTCTGACATCCATGCTTTGATTCCTTCTATTTTCTCTTATATTGTGTTTTTGGGTCTGGGTGCACTTTTTGAATTAGATCGGTTGTTTTCCTATTTTTCTTTTTTCTACTGATGCTGCCACTATAACCGATGTGAAACCATATGATTCGTTCCGAGATTTAAGTTTTTGTTTTCGTTTTCATGTTTACAATCTCGATCGCTTTTGATGAGTTTTTGGTTGGAGAGCTTGAATTTGTTATAGAATTTGTTTCTCAGATACCAGATTATGATCTGAAGACTCTTTTCTCAGATCTAGTGGATGAACCCCAAGGTTGTAAGAGGATTGTGTCTCCAAGGCACTGTAAAGTTCAGAAAGTTTGAGTTAAGCTGATTTTGGAGCAGAATTCATGCTCGAAATGAGATGAATCCATCTAAATTCTGTTTTTTCTGTTTAGATAAGGCAGGATTATATCTAAACTCTTCGGTAGTGATGGTTGCCAATTACTGTAGTTGAG
The DNA here is from genome assembly GCF_001540865.1 of Ananas comosus. Lineage (NCBI taxonomy): Eukaryota > Viridiplantae > Streptophyta > Magnoliopsida > Poales > Bromeliaceae > Ananas > Ananas comosus. The sequence continues at coordinate 4,764,204 of NC_033633.1, read as the reverse complement.
TTTTGGTGGCAGCCATAGCTTTTCTTGAGTAGAGACTGGAGGAAAAATTACCCCCAGCCAATTCTATTGCAAACTGTTTATATATTACAACATACATAGTAAAAAAGAGTAAACAGAAGACAAACACACAGATATCTCAACCTGTCCTACATCACAACATATAATATGATATTAGACAGCTCACAATACAGCTGAAACTAGAGAAAGAATAACATCTCGTGAAAAGCTAAATACATCCCCATTAATACTTTTCATGTCAGCAACTCAGCATTCAAAATACGTACAATTTTGCAGTTGCTAATAACCTGGAGCTGTTGGTGCACTCTTCACCTATTTAAGTGTCCACCTACACTCTTTTCTTTTCTTACATTTGCCAATTGCATAGCTTTAGGAAATTGTTGCATCCATTCCGTAGAAATCAAGAAACTGTCCAACCTTGCAAGAGTTTTTCTCTATAATTTGAATGTGTACTGCAAAAGCTATCGCAATGATGACGGTGTTACTGCGGTGATGGCTATTCATAGTGGCGGTGTTTGGTAGCAGTGGCCGTGCAAGGTTGTGATGATGACATGGTGGTGGTGACATCGGCAATTTGGTTATTCAAGCTTTGCTGTGTTGTTAAGTTCATGACACTTGAGTAGCGTCTCATTCAGGTCCTACCTCAGTGGATCGATATAGTTAGAGTCTTTAAACTTGAAAACAACCAAACTCAAAGTTCTTAGATAGATGTCTGTTATCACCAAAATCAGAATGGTTTTTTAACCTTTAAACCAACATTCTACGGATCCCTGCATGATTCACATGGATTGTGATGGTTTTTTATATGCTGGTTTGTATCATCAACTCAAAATTTTCTTTACAAATTGTGGTTTAGGAGTGAAGAATCTTGACTGCTGAAATCACTTTGCAGAAAGCAAACTTTGTGGTTCAAAATTAGGTTGTAATAGATCAAATTGACTTCAGGTAAGTCAATTTAAGTTTGTTTTCAATTGAAATTTTAGTCAATTACTGTTGTACTTGGTCAGATTTGAGGGCTCCTTTCTGTGTCAAGTGGAGATACCCCACCAAGGTCAACATCACTTTGAACTTTGATTGGACTTTACTACTACGGTAGTTTTAAACGTATATTCGTGCATGCTCTTTTACTCTTTTTCTTACTAAGAAAAGTTACATAGATTAACCCCTGTAAAGGTTTTACACAAGGATAGAAGTAAGATTCAAGGTAAAGGAGAGAATGGAGCAAAAACGATCCCTTCAATAGACTTCATTCCTAGCTTAAACAGAAATCAGAGGTATATGCAAATGCAAGGCGGTTTTGAACTTTTGTTATGTTGCACAATATAGTTTTAACCACTCATTGCTGTGAAGTTGATGACACTCGTCGATATTTCAAAGTTGCACACCGAAGTCCAAAGCTTCCTGGAATTTCTAGTTGTTTATTGTTGAAGATTCATGAGGTTTTTTTTCGTGCCAAATAGTCCAGAAGTAAGCAGCTATGAAGCAAACCAGTCCTCTTTTTAGCTTTGGCTCAAGAGAAGATCTTTAGATTAACCAAACTTCTTAAAGCTTCAAGCCAACAGACAAAATGTTGTTGAGTGGTGTCATAAAACCATATAGGATCTGTTGGGATACTAGGCAAAGTCAAGAAAACACGAGATAATGCATTGACCTTTGTTCTGGTTCATCACAAGTTCCGACAATTAGCAGCACATCATAGACAGATAAAAACAAGTCTGGACACAATGGATGGTGTTAAGACATTCTTTTCTTGATAAGTAATTTTTGCAACAGCTTGGATGTTTTAGGTCGTCTTTTGGGATTATGCTGGTATATTCTTACTTGTGGCTAGAGATAGAGCTGAAAATCATATATATATGATGGATAATTGACGAAAATGCACTATTGTTGGGTAAGAACTCTATTGCTCCTTCTCCTTCCTAATTCCTTTATTTTCTGCTTTTCTCAATTTCTACCCTTTGTTCTGTTTAATGTTCATCATAAGAAAGCTTTAGTCTCATAGGAACAATGTTTGGTTTCTTTATCCCTTGTCCTACATTCCTTGCCCTACCTGCAATGACCACTTATTGATTATTTTTAATGTTTCCTCAATTCAACACTCAAAACATTATCAATTTTTAGCAACTATGCTGTTAATTCTTTCAATTTGGTATAATTTATCATCCATGGAAATAATATAAATGTGATGCGTGTAAAATAGGATTTTTAATTGAATTTTGAGAAGTTGGACTGATTTTTCTCAAATTGTTAATCTAAGGTTTCAAAAGTAATGATAGAGCAGGGGACTTGTACTATAATCCTAACTTGAAGATGTCAAGTTGATGATTTACGTGAACATTTCTAATAATTGGATGCGTCGGCTGTCCAACTTATTTGTTGGCAGGTGAAAGAAAAGCAAAAGATCATGGCCCTCTAGGGTTGTATTGATTAGAATAAATAGTGTACAAACCAACCCATTATAGTAAGATTACAACCAGAGATGTAGCATAGACCTATACTATATAAAGTAACAAATAATACAATAGTAAATATATTCTATTATACTAAATATATCATAATATTCCCCCACAATTTAAGCAATCATTGGTCGGATGCGAAGATTGGTCCGCAGCATGGAGAACTAAGAAGGGACAAGAGTTTGGTGAAGATGTCAGCAAGTTGCTTATTAGAAGATATATGGACAAGTCCAAATCATCCGATTGGACTTTTTCTCGCAAGAACTGATGATCAAGCTTAATATGCTTCGTACGAGCGTGGAGAATAGTATTGGCAGCAAGGCATGTGGTGCTAAGGTTATCACGATAGATGCAAATAAAGCGCCATAAGAAAATACCAAGATCATGAAGCAGACAGCAAATCCAAATCGTCTTGGCAAGTGTGTAAGCCACAGCATGATACTCTGCTTCAGAACTATACCGAGAAATAGTAGGCTATTTCTTAGCTGGCCACAAGATAAGATTAGGTCCAAGAAATATACAATATCCTGAAGTAGACTGGCGCGTATTCGGATAACCACCTATATCATCATAAGAAAAGGCGACAAGCAAAGGATTGATACAGCGAGAGATAGGAATGCGATATGACAACATATCCTGAACATAACGAAGGAGACGTTTAACTGTCTGCATGTGTGGCTTACGAGGTGCATGAAGATATTGAGCAACTGAATTGGATAGCGTACGAAATATCGGGGTGTGTGAAGGTAAAATATTGCAAAGCACCAACCATCTAACAATAGGGGTAGCCGTGTAGGGATCTTCAAGGAGACGTCCCTTATGATACGAAAGACAAGTGTCGGAGACAGAGGAGTGGAAATAGATTTACTTGATGCGCATATTTCTGTTAAGTCAAATAACGACCCGAAGAAGAGCAGCTAACCTTAATATTCAAAAATTAATGTAGCGGACCTAAGTCCTTCATTGCAAATTCTCGTTGCAAGGTTCTTATAAGAGCATCCAAAAGAAAGGATGAGCTTTCAGTGGCAATAATATCATCGACATATAGAAAAAGAATAAGAGTACCAGAAAAGAATTGACAAATAAACATTGAGAGATCAGCGGTGCTTCCAATGACCTAGTTCAGAAAGAAAAGAAGTAAAACGCTGAAACTAAGCCCGAGACGCCTGCTTGAGATCATAGATTGCTTTGCGTAGACGGTAGACATGATGAGGAAAAGAAGAAATCTGGCGGTTACTGCATATAAACTTTCTCAGAAAGAGAGCTGTGAAGAAATGCGTTCTTCACATCAAGTTGTCGAAGTGGCCACCCAGAGGAGAATGCTATAGAAAGAACCGAACGAACAGTAGTTGGCTTGACGACTAGAGAAAAGTCTCATCGAAGTCAATACCTTCTTGTTGTTTGTAGCTCTAAACTACAAGTCGAGCTTTGAGACGCTCAAAATAACCATCCATCTTCTGCTTGACCTTGTATACCCACTTGCAGCCAATAAGATTGACGAATGAGGTGGGAGTAAGATCCCAAGTAGAGTTAGCCAATAAGGCATTATATTCTGCAGCCATAGCTATACGCCAACCTGCATCCTAAGAAGCCTTAGCAAATGAGTTAGGGTTAGTAGGGAGAATATAGTTCTTAGGAGGTAGGAAGGTGGTAAACTCAGATAAACCCTTTGTCATGGATCTAGTAATCATAGAGTGGATGGGAGAAGGTAAAGAGTTAATGGGTAAAGTAGGCGAAGCAGAGGATACTATCGGTAGGGCAGTATCAAGTGGAGGGGGAAAGGTGGAAGAAGGTCATATTGTGGGGGTGCCGGATCAGTAGAAGTGAGTCCAATAGGTTGGGATGTATTCTTTCTGGTATAGACCCGGAGTTCAGCTTGACCAGCAACAGAGACATCATTCTCATTGCGAACCTTTAGGGCAGTATTATTCAAGGTGGTAGAAAAGGGAGATAATAACTTAGACGGTGAAATAGACTGAGGAACTGCATTGGTAGACAAAGTACCAGAAACATCAGCAGTAGAAGAGTGGATGAAATAGAACCCAAAGATTGCATCAATAGTAGAGGGACACACAATAAAGGAGGATTAGAAAGAAAATTTGAAAATTTTTTAAATTTTGAAATAGTAAAAACCAGTGCTGAAGAGGTGGAAAATTTAGAAAGACAGAAATAAGGAAACACCGGTTCAAGAAAAGTAACATGTCGGGAAAAAATTTTTTACCAGTGCTCGGAAAGAGGCAACGAAAGCCTTTATGCTTAGTAAAGAGTCCCAAGAAAACACAAGGAAGCGATTGGGGAGAGCTTGTGAGCAGCAATATTCTGTAGATCGGAATAATACAAACATCCAAAAATTGTGACAAGTTGCAAGTCTGAAGGAACACAACCTTGCAAATTAGTGTATGGCGATTTTTCTTTCAAACTAGTAAGAGTAAGATTCACAAGAAAAACAGTAGTTTGAAAAGCATCAGTCTAGAAACGAGGAGGCAAGCAAGCTTGCAAAAGCAGACTTCTAACAACATTGGATAAATGTCTATACTTCTCGTCTATTCCGTTTTGTTGTGGTGTGTGTGGACAAAAAAAATGTGAATAATCTCATTTTGTGAACAAAGAATAGAAAATTTTTCATTTACATACTCCTTATCATTGTCAGATTGAAAGATTTTAATTCTGCTATGAAAGATGTTTTCAACCATTAAAATTTTTTCAAAAACCTCATGCTTAAATTTCAGAAGATAAAGCTAAGAATATTTAGGGTAATCATCAATAAAAATTACATAATATTTATAACCAGCATTAGAATGAATAGTTGATTGCCATACATCAGAATGAACAATTTGAAAAGAAAAAGTAGACTAAGATTCAGAATCATGAAAAGAAATTTTAACATGTGTGCCTATATTACAAGCATTGCAAACAGATAATTTAATAGCCGAGTTATTATTAGAAACAACTTAATTGTCTTTAATAAATTTAAAAAGAATAGGAAGACTAGGATGACCTAACCGTCTATGCCAAATATCTCTACTAAATCTAGATGCAATAAGAGCTAACTGTTGCTTATTCCTTACACTTGCAACTTTAGAAAAAATTGGATAGAGTGATGTTCCCAAACTATGGCATCTGAGAAGCTCCGTCTCCGTTTCCTTGTCCTTCATAGAAAAATTAGAAGAGTCAAATTCAAAAAAAAAAAAAAAAGAATTATTATCATAACAAAATTGGCAAACAGAATTTGAGAGCAAAAGAGTTGGAGGACGTATTCAAATGTGTTTACCCGTCTAAGTAATATTCAGTAAATTTTCATTACCAATAAAAATTTTTTCTTTTCCAACATGAGTTTTGGATGATGAAAGAATACCGGAGTTAGCCGTTATGTGATTGGATGCTGCATTGTCAACATATCAGACTTCCTCACCAGGCTCATGAAGTTTGATAGCAGCGAAAGTCTGGGGTATTTCATCTGTAACAAGAGTATAATTTAAGTGTTGCTTGCACTGAGAGCAAAATGATTGAATTTTTCACAGATCTAACACTGTGTGCCAAACCGTGAAAGATGTGGTTGTTGGTTTCGTTGAGTATTATTAGGTTGAGGATGTGGGTAGTTTCCATGAGATCCACGATCGGGGGTATGAATTGTGTCTACCATAATGTCCTCTGCCTCCGCGATATCTACCCCCACGACCGCTACGAGTGCCTTGTCCACAGTTTGCATAAGTGCTTCTCCATCAATAGTGGGAGTAGTAGATGGTGTTGTCAAGTTGGCACGACGTTGAATTTATGTTTCTTCTTGCATTAAGAGTGGGCGAAGTTGTTCGAAGGTAGGTTTTGTCCTGTGCGTATTTAGGGCACTAACAAAACCTTTATATTCTTCAGACAATTCCAGAAAAACGGTCATGACCAAATTTTGATCTGACACGGTTTCACCAATCGCCTGAAGAACATCCCCGATCGACTTAATTTTTTGCATATATTCACTCATACCCATTGATCCTTTCGCTTGAAGAACATCCCCAATCGACTTAATTTTTTGCATATATTCACTCATACCTATTGATCCTTTCTTGATACTTCGTAATTCAAATTTTAGAGAAAAAGCCGTAGAGACAGTTTTATCAAGAAAATATGCCTCAATAATTTTCGAAGCATCATGGGCAATTTTAGATGAACCAAATATAACCATTTGTAATATGCAAAGAAACGGTAGCATTAATCCATGAAAGAATGGTTGTGTCCACCTTTTTCCAAATTAAGTAATTAGGATTTACAATTATCTTTTTGTCAGTACTGTCAATTGTCTGAGGAATAATACTTGATCCATCCACATGCGTTGTCACACCAATACTCTCTAAAATATTAAAAAACACTTGCTTCCACACTAGATATGTAGAATCCGTGAGTTCTAAATGTATGAAGGTAATGTTAACAATCGGCAGAGACGATATAGAAGAAGACATGTTTACCATTGAGGAAAAAATTTTCACCACAAAAAGAGAAGGAAAAAGGTTAGAGCTTACCAAATGAGAGTTCCTGGTGACAAAGAGAAGGACCAAAGACCACCAAAAAAAACCAAGCGGCACGAGTGACACAACATAGAAAAAACCAACAACAATAGGATAGGCCAAGCGATACCACATGCGATACCAAAAGAGCAAAGAGAGATCACAAATAGGCCGAAATTACTGTGGCAATATTACTGTAGCAATATTTAGTGTTTATACTGTAGCAGCGGTACTGTAGCAGCACTATAGCATCAGTACTGTAGTGCTGGTACTGTAGCGGCAAGGTAGATTATTATGAGAAAAGAAATATGTACTCGCAAAGAGGGAAGGAAAAAAAAAGGATGATCAACGTAGATGAGATCCAACGAGGGAGAAAGGCGGTGCTGGATCTATACCCTAGAATTAGGGTTTGTCTCTGATACCATGAAAGAAGGGCAAAAGAGCATGCCCTCTAGGGGTATATTGATTAGAATAAATAGTGTACAAACCCATTATGGTAAGATTACAATGAGATACCATATAGACCTACACTATGTCACTATATAAGGTAACAAATAATACAATACTAAATATATTCTATCATACTAAATATATCATAACAACAGGTAATAACTTTTCCAACTGTAAAATGAATTAACAGCAAGAATTGCTTGTGCTGCCCATGCCGCCATGTGTTGTTCCGTGCCGAGGCTGTTACAACACGTGGTATGGGGTCATGCCGGCATATCATAATAGTTTTTCCCCCTTTTTTGCACTTTTTGTGATCTTTTTGAGTTTTTTTGAGGTTGAAAGTTTTACAGAAGTTTTTATTTCATAGTTATATAGATCTTGTAAATCTACTAATATTTGAAGCAATTAGCAAGTTTCATTGCATAATAAGGCCAACTTTTAGCGAAAAAAATATAAGAAGATTTCCTCCACTTCCATTTATCAGTTTAAGATCTAACGAATTTACCCATGGTAGTGCTTTCCTATTCATTTTTATCCAATTATGATTTTGTTTTTTTATTTTTTTAGTTATTATGATGTTTGTGACTATATTTTATTAAACTATGTAAAATATAACATATGAACCACTTTTATAGTCATTAGAGATATGAAAACACTCTAAAAACTAATTATTTTATGAAAATTTAATTAAAAAAATGTCTGCCAAGGCGTGCCAATGTGCCCATGGCATGCCATTGGCATGGGGAGGGAGTGTGCCGACGTTGGCACGTTCCATGCTGCTGTGTGCCGTACCATTGTACCAACAGGCAACAACATGCCAATCGTTGATTAGGAGAAATCATGACACCGTTTTGTTGTTTCAAGGCACACATTTTTTTGGTTTTTTTTTTTTCTCATAATAAAAACTAAAAATTCTTGTCTTGGTTTTTTGGCTTCATGGTAGATTTTATTTCCCTTAATAAAATATATTCTGATCTTGATGAATATTTTCTTCTTTTGTGATCTTGATGAATATTTTCTTGTGCCTTGTTGAGAGTGTTTTTGGTTGCTTAATCGAACTTCGTAAGATGCTGTCATGCATGTCATCTATGCTCTATTTCTGGCTCTTATGGCTTATTATTTTATACTATCCTGTGTTTTCAGGAGATTGGGGTGTTCGACATAATCTATCATTTCATGTAGGAACATATTTTACCCATTTCATTCATTCAGGATCAGTTTATTCAAGTCTTGAGTTGATTTTCCTACTTATTGCTTCAGCTGAATCAGTTGAACTGCTTAATAAGGAGAGGAGGAAGATGTCAAGCAGAAACACCCATTGGTGTTATGTATGCATGCAAGCAGTCCGGCCCCATGGGCAACACATGACATGTCCTAATTGCAGTGAAGGATTTGTGCAAGAGCTACATGAGATAGGGAGTGGCATCATGAACTCCTTGAATCTATTCAGATTGGAATCTGATGAAGACTTCGATCAGGACCCCCGTTTAAGAATTATGGAACTCATATCTGCCCTTGTGAGACGGGGATCAGCAGGTACAGGCCGTGATATTCGAACCAGAACCGATACGAACCCGGATCCGGCAATGGGACGTGACACAGGCCCTTTGCTGATCTTGAATGGATCTCTTCCTTCTAATTTGGCTGAAAACAGAGGCCTCCATATCCTCGTTAACGGGCGTGGCAACATGGGTGACTACTTTATGGGCGCGGGACTTGATGCTTTGTTTGAACAGCTCGCAATGAATGACCGTCGTGGCCCACCACCTGCTTCCAGATCCGTGATTAATGCGCTGCCCACGATAAGGATAAACCAGAGGCACCTTCAAGGCGATTCTCATTGTCCGGTCTGCACAGACAGGTTTGAGTTAGGAATTGAGGCTCGGGAACTGCCATGCAAACATATTTACCACTCAGATTGTATTGTTCCTTGGCTAGTGCGGCACAACTCATGCCCAGTTTGTCGCTCTGAGCTGCCGCCGCAGGCTGCTGGATTGGGTAATCGGAATTCAAATGTTGATGTGGGGGACAGTTCAGCGAATGCCAACTATCGGAGTTCTGGGAATGGGGGAGAAAGTCAGGGACGGCGAAACCCATTTTCCTTTTTCTGGCCTTTTCGCTCTCCCAACTCTCGTTTTCAATCTTCTGACTCCGGTTTCAATTCAAACTCTGGTTTTCACTCTAATTCTGGTTCCAATAACTATCAGCAGAACAATGCAGGAGGCAGTTCTGCTGCTGTTCATGACGATATCAACCAAATGAGCTATTCTGGTTGGCCTTTCGACTATTAAAAGTTATTTCTGTGGTATGTTTATCTGCTAAAGTTTACTGTTTGTATAGTTAAAATAAAGCTGGTTTTAAGGCGTTGTTTGTTTGCTACTTTCATCAGTTTGTCATCCTATGAACTTGCACCTTCAAGACATGTTTTCATTTTCGGACAATTTGTGTTTAAGTTTGCTTTTATTTGATGCCATAGTTTAATAAGGGTAAAACATTGCGGCGGCTGTACACTATCCTAATATTATGATCTCACTCCTGTACTTGCAGGTCAAACATTACTGGTAATTTCACATATATTTTGTTTTATTTCCTAACTGTTAAAAGAAATGACTTTGACCTTTCAGTCTTGTTTATAGTAAATTTTAATGAGTCATTTAATGGAAGGTTTAAGCTGCTTATTTTAGGAGAAAATGTGGACTTTTTCCGACGCTTTGGATTCAAAGTGCTACATATGGAAGAGCTGAAGGACCAGAGTGTTCATCTAATGTCTTCCAAACACTTGTAATTTGTTCATAAATTATTATCAATATTATTTAAACTTACCAAGAATCGTGAATTCATACGTTGTCTTTGAGTCTTCAATTTTCGTCTTTTCTTGTGAAGGCCGAGATCTTCTCTATGGAAATTTGATATCTTTTTAAGTATCATCGTGTGTATTTTAATTTTAAACTTGCCCATCAAATTTCAGTGAAAAATGCTTTAAAATAAAAATTTTACGCGATTATTACTTTTCATTTAAAATGAATAGTAACATGTGTTTTTTTTTGAGGCATCGTGTTGAGGATGACTTCGGACATGAATTGGACTTTGTTTCGGACGATCCAATAGGTCATTTTCGATGGTCCAGCTATGCTGGAGGTGTTGATACTATCCGATTTTATGTTTGATGCACGGTTTTGAGAAAATCAGAGTTTACCGCAGATTGGCCTTTGTTGACTTGATGTTCTTGCTTCTTAGAATCCTTCGATGTTCCGTTTTGCGTGAAAATTCATGGGTCGATGCCACTGGGTATATTACACACTGGTGAGTTTTTGAAACAAAACTCAATGATTGGGGAGCTAAATTGCTATGTTTGCAAAGTGTCAAAATTAAGCAATTTGCGAAAAGGTTATTATTTTATGTGAGAAACTTTACAGTTTTGGTAAGTGGAAGGTTCTACCGAAAAGTAGACTCAGAGAAAATTTTATATCTAAAATTTCACAAAAATTTGAGTTTTCCTGTGAAATACAGCTTGGAGATGAAGTCGGGAGAGAATTTTGCGATCGAGGGGTCTTTCAGACTGAAACGCGGCATTTCGGGTACTATGGTGAACACAACGGTATGGAGAGGGACTAAGACGAATATATGTTTATGCTGTTGAGGACTGGATTCATTTTTTGTGGTGTTAAAGGGACTTTTGTGCAAATCTCCATCCTTTATAACTTATAAGTTTATATATATATAGATATATATAGAGCTAGTCTACTATACTATCTATAGTATCGGGGCTTCAGTACTATAGTCCCGTTTTCGATTTTATGGTGTTCAAATCAACGATCCACATTATTAAAACTGATTTAGGACATTTAAAGTTTTTAGAAATAAAATTTTATATTTTTTCGACATAGTTTACTTTATAATCAAACTATTTCAAAATTGTCAATTTTCCATAACTACTATGGCGAGTTTGGAGTTTAACGGTGTAGAAGAATCTAAATTTCTTCAAATTTTGATAGAAAATACTTTAAACTATTTAGATTAAGGTTAACATTCTTGATCTTGAATTTAAAAGTTCTATGCTCAAATTTTAAAAATTATTCAATTTTCACTGTCCATTTTGACATAATTTATTTACTAACTAACGATGTCGAAAAAAACTAAAATTTTATTCTAAAAATTTCATATACCCTAGATCATATTTAATGGTGTAGATCGTTAATTTGAACACCCTAGGATCGAAAATAAAACTATAGTACCGGAGCTCCTGTACTGTAGATAGTTTATGTGACCTACCATAATCTTATATATATATTATTACTTATATTATATTATATTTTTAATATAGGCTAAATTACAGAAAAGTGGGGGCCCCGTTATGTAACTGCCGCCTTTAGTCGAGGCGGTCGGGGGAGATGTGAAAATCGCAGACTGTTGCCGGCTGGTTGCTAAAATGAAATAAGGGTGCGAGCGGGGTGGCACCCCTCGTTGAGGTTCGTACGCGGGTTCTGTTAAAAAATATTTTTTATACGCGCGGAAAATACCCTGCCTCTTCTCTCGATACTCGCTCCCTCCGGCTCGCCGCCTGTGCGCGCCCGCGGCGCTCCACTGCTTCGCCCGCCCACTCCCTTTCGTCTTCCTCGACCTCGCCTGTCGGCGCCCCGGTGGTGGTGTTGTGTTCCCTGCTCTTCGCCATCAAACCTATCTTCAGTATACCTCGCTACTGTCGCCGAAATCGAGGGCGCGACGGTAGAAATAGAGGGGGCAGGTGGGGGAGAGAAATTGGGGAGAGAGGAATCGTGGCCAGATTGAGGGGAAAAATAGGTGGAAGATACGTGGAGAGGACGGCTGCTGAGGAGCTCAGGAAGAGAACAACAATGGCGAGGGGAAAATCGTCATTTATACACACCGTGACTCCCTCGTTAATTATTTTTTATTTTACAAGGGCAAAGTGTAGTGGTTTAAATGTCAGATGGAGGGAAAGTAGAAAAAGCGGGTTTTATAGGGCGGGTTTTCTATAATTTATGGCACATATATATAATAATTATATAATAGGATCCGACTGGATTAGACTTTCAACACACTCACTCAACCGATAGGCGGGCGAGATGGTGGGGGGGGTTGGAGGGGGAACCCCCAACCACATTTATCCTAGACCACATATCTTGTTAATTCAAGGGCGAAAATCATATATAGTATAATATATATAATATATTATTACTATAATATATAGAGAGAGAGTGAATGACAGAAGAGAGAGAAGGAGGAACTGAGAGATCGAGGAGGGAGGAGAGAAGAATGAGAGGTAGAGCTACTAGGCTATCGGAAGCATAAAGTAGTTGGTGGTTCCGATTTTTTAGCCCTTAGATCAATCCCATTGATCATTTCTAACCATTGGATTAATATTATTAACCAATGGGGACCACTCAACCTTATGGGGACCACTCAACTCTAAGGGGACTGCTATCATTCCAACCGTAGAATTTTTGATCCAATGGCTAAAAAATCAAAAGCACCAACTACTTTATGCTTGCGATAGCATAGTAGCTCTACACACACACACACATATATATATATATATGGAGTAGGGCTACTATACTCTTATGAGTATACAGTCCTTCATACTCAGAAGTTGTTTTCAATGATGGAGCTTACGAATTGACGATCCACTCCGTTAAATATGATCTAGAGTATTTGAAACTTCTAGAAAATAAATTTTGTACTTTCTCGAAATCATAATAAAATCCATCAAGTAGGTATAAAATGAACGGTCGAAATCGAACGACGTCCTAAAAATGGATGATCGAATCCTTCAATTTAAGATCGGAGTTATTGATCTTTATCTAGATAGTGAATAGAATTTTTTATTAAAAATTCAACCGATTCCGATTTTTTTACACCGTTAAACTAACAAGTATCCCATACTGGCCGTTAAAAATTGTCAATTTTGTAACCTTTTGATCGTAAGGTAAATGATGTAAAAAAATTATAAAATTTGATTTCTAGAAGTTTTAAATGCTCTAGATAACGTTTAACGGTATGGATCGTCAATTCGAAAGCTCTATCATCGAAAATAACTTATGAGTACGAGGACGATCGTACTCATAAAAGTATAGTAGCCGGACTCTATATATATATATATATTAGAAAGAGAGAAGAGAAGAGAGAGAGAGAAAGAGAGACAGATCTGGGTGGGTGGGTGGGGGGGGGGGGACCCTAACTCCTAGTCGACGCTTTCCTTCACCTCTCCTGCAGCATCGCCGCACTGCCACTGTCAGATCACGGCGATTCTCTATGGCCAGGCTCTCTCTCTCTCTCTCTCTCTCTCTGCTCTCCTCTCTCCTCTCGTTGATTTCGTCAACCGGAGTAGCAAGGGAGGCCGCCCTGCCTTCCTCGAGCCCTTCCTGTGTTTCCCCAACTCTGATGACCTCTCTGCGACATCTCAGAGCGTCGCCGTCGCCACCCCAGCCGCGGGCTCTCTCTTTGAGCAAGCTTGGGCGAGAGAGAGGCTGACCTCTCTCGTGCTACCGCCGCCGCCGCCCCTGACACGTGCCAGTGCCTCCCTCTGATCACAGAGGACCGCCGTCGCCGCCCCTTGGCCTCCCTGGTCACCGCCACCGCCGCCGCCGCCAAGGAGCCGCCAGAGCCCTAGCTCCTCTCTGTGCTGGCCGAGCTCCTCTTACCTCCGCCATTGCCGCTCCCTACCGCCAGCCGGGGGGGGAGCGCCGGACTCTCTCGACCGCCGTAAGTGCTGGTAAGCCGCCGGCGGCCGGCCAGCCGGACTGAGGTGTGTCCTACACTGTGGGCTAGGGCATGTTTTGGCCCTATTTGTGTTTTCCGGCCACTCGATGCCCCCCAAACTTCTAGAAGGTGAGCACGGTGGTCCTTGGCCTTCGTTAATCACCGTGCTCACTTCAGATCCTGCCGACGACCCTCCATCGTAGTGATTTGGCTCCCTTGCTCCCGGAGCCCTTTCTACGCTGAATTTGGAGAAGCCCCGGTGCGCTCCTCAGCTATCATTTGCGCTTCGGACAGCGAGCACGGTGTTCGGTGTTTTGAGAGTTGACCGTTGGTGCTCTCGCATCGTCCTGAAAATACACAATTTACGGTATCAGCCCTAAACACTCTCGTTATATTCATATATTGTGCAAATATTATAATGTTTAGGGGTTTAGTCTTGTAAAGGACTGTGTGGGCTGCCTTGTGTAGTGTGTGATCACTGTATGTGACCCTTTGGACTGATCGTCCAGATTCTTGAGCACCTCGTATTATCAAAAAGGGGTTTCGACGAGTTTTTCGCTGCTGGAAGAACACTGTTTCGTGTCGCGATGAGTTTTCAGCTGTGTGGTTGCCCCAAAATTCATAGTCTAGCGTCGTTGGCTGGCTGGGACCTGTTAGTGCAAAGCTTGAACCAGCAATGAGCCCTAGGTGGGTTCCAGAATCGAGAACGACAATTTTCGTGAACCCGACATGATGAATTTGGGGATTTCGCACCCGAATCGCACCACTTGGCGTGTGGCTATTCCAACACCCAGAAGGGAATGTTTTGAGACGGAGAAAGGTTGAATTAATTTTGGAGTGGTTCGGAACACTTAGGGGCTCAATGGAACCTCGCTCGTAATGCGAAATCGGGTGATTTCGAGCGCGATTTCTTGCCGTGTGGGTTGCTGCTGTTCGCAGCAGGGTAGAAGCCTTATTGGCTGGTGTTTGGATGAGGATTGACACCTCTGGTTGCAGTAAGATTACTGCGACTGGCTCCGGTGCCTAAAAGGGCACCCCGGGAGCCAAACCGGTGATTTTCGGGATCTCGGCTTTCCGTTTTGACGCATTATTTATACGGCCGCCCCAATGGCATTAAATTGATGTATAGGGGTAGCAAACGAGATAGGCTTTGTGTGGAACTTGTTTTGGGATGCCCCGTGGGTTGGGGTGACATGCTAACGAGTCGGTGTGACGATAGGGCAATCTTTCGATGACTGTGGAACGGGATCCGAAAATTCGATTTCTCGCCTGTTGGTTTCACTTGAGACCATAGCTTTTGTAATTAGCGGGTTTGAGCTAATTACATTTTCGGTGGGACTTTGCATAGGTCCGGACTGCAGCATGAGACATCGACGGGTATAGACGACCCGATTTGACTCTTCAGTAGAGGTGGGTACTTCGATTCGAAGTCGGTAAAGTGGTGCCTGCTCGGTGATTTCTATCATGGTTATCTCATTCCATTTGCTTGATGTGGTTGGTTGAGCTTTCACACACTACTTGATTTCGTAGTTAGTTGCTCTACACTTACTCTTATTTCGTATGGTCATGATCTAGTGGTAGAGCAGTGCTCCTGTTGATTTCGTCATCCATGGTATGTTCATAGTAGATGACCTTGACATTAGATAACTTTATAGTCGGTGACGCTCATAGTAGATTTGACATTAGTTGACTTTGTAGTCGGTGACACGTAGTAGATTTGACATTATTTAAGAGTCGGTGACACTCGTAGTTATCTGCTTGGTGTTTTGGTGTTGGCTGACCTTATAGTCGATGGAACCTCTGTTTGGCATGATTATAGTAGATGATATGACATTAATTGACATTGTGGTCAGTGACACTTGTATTCATACATAACATAATTTGAGATTAGTTGATCTTGCGATCGGTGATATCTCTAATGATCTATTGAATTGACTTTGTTGTATAGACCTTATAAGTCAGTGACTTGGTTGATATTCCGGATTTGCACTTGTTTTCTTATCAGAAGTTTCGATAGTGTGAGGCAGGATAGTACCAGTTCCGTCCACATGCGAAGCAACACCGAAAATCTCCAAAACATTAAAAAAGATTTGTTTCCACACCAGATATGTGGAATCCGTGAATTCAAGTGGTATGAGAGTTTTGATGTTAACCACTGGCAAATCCAAAGAGGAAGACATGTTACCACCAAGAGAAAAAAAAAATCCACCATGAGAGAGACAAATCCGAAAAAAAAGATCAAGTAATCACAAATCCAGAGGAAAGAAGAAAAGTGAGTCAGAGTTGAATCCGAGATGAACCGATGGTACTTGAGATCAACCAGGCAATACCAACAAGCAGCACCAACGAGATAAGAAGAAATTCAAAGAGGCTGAAATTACTATAGCAGACTATAGATACTGAAAGTACTGTAGCGCCAATACTGTAGCAGTACTGTGGTGCTGGTACTGTAGCAGCCTCGGGAGATAAAAGTCCAAGGATAAAAAGAGATAGAATACCAAAAGAAAAAAAATATCACCTATGAAAGAAGGCGAGACTTGTGGTGGATGATGGCTATGGATCGATATCTCCAAATTAAGATTCCCGCTCTAATACCATGAAAGAAGGATAAAGAGCATGCCCTCTTGGATTCTATTAATGAAATTATATAGTACAAGAGATAAGCCTACTATAGTAACAATGCCTAGTATAGTAACAATACAACCAGGATTACATACCATATAATTCTATATCATACCACATAATCCTACTCTAAATATGTCGTAATATACAATATCCTAATATAGCATAAAATACTAAATATGTCGTAACACTTCGTAACACTTAATAACTCACACGTTTAAGAATAAGCACGGTGAGATGTTTTATCTGTAGAACACTGTCGACCGTTGTTTAAGATTATCTCGGAGGCCAAAGTTTGTCGAACTAATAGATTTTATGATATTAATTTCTCAATATTTTTAAACTCTCCAAAGCATTTTAGATTTCATTTTTTTCGGCATTCTTCTCAAGAAGGTGGTGAGAAATGGTTATTTGAATTAGGTATTTGAATTTAAACAGTGATCCATACCCAAATTTTTTCTTGTGTATTAACAATAGGAAAATGATCTTTTGGGGGGGTTCTGGTGATATGTTATGTTGAATTAGGTATTTGAATTTAAACAGTGATCCATACCTAATTTTTTTCTTGTGTATTAACAATAGGAAAATGATCTTTTGGGAGGGTTCTGGTAATATCTAACCAGTCATGATCACATTTAGCTCTAGTTGATCTGTTATCCCTGTTGATTTGTTGGCCTAATCATGCCTGTTTTAGTACTAACAATGTAAAGCCAGTATATGAAATTATTCATTTTATCTGCTGATTGACCATGGTTATTTTTCTTATTTACTGGATCCAATATTTTCCCCTTAGGGTATTAACAATTGATTTTTCAAGACTTTTTTAATCAATAAAATGGTATTCTACTGACTGACTTTTATGAATTTAGGAAAATTGTGATACTACTTAGGAAGATTGCCTTTTTTTTCCCTAAAAAAAAACTTATAAAAGAATTTTTGCTGAATGTCAAGAGCAACTTGATTCACCCACTACCAATAAACAAATTTGCGAAGACTTATTTGAAGAGGCATCACCGGGAGCGGTGATTTCATCAAAGTAATAAAACTATAACTTCTATATAATTTATAGTTATTTTGCATAATTTATATTTTTTCTAATTTTAATATCATTTTGTTAAAACATCTCTTTACAATCTGCTGCAGATTTAAATGAAATTCAACCTGCAAAGAGACGTCGCCTTATGTAATGTCTAATGTTGATTTATTTTTATATCTAATGACGTTGTTTATATATAAGATGGTTTGCTTTAAATGCTTTAAACTGATTTGCAGGTTCGATACAGCTTCACCAAATGAAGACAAGTGAAATGATGATTAATGCTACTGATTACTTACGTTTATAATGTTAAAAATGTGTTTTGCATGAAATTTCTTAANACTAAAGTAAATATTCGATAAATCTAGATGTGTATCAATTTACCTCCCTATGGTTTTGTTTTTATTTTTTCGGTAGCTTTTTCCTTAACATTTCGTTAAATTATATACAAAAAATTTCAGATACACATCTAGATTTATCGAATATTTACTTTAGTATTCTTTAATTTTAACTTTGTCACTGATTTAAGAAAAAAAATAATAATAAAATTGATACTAAAAAGAGAAAAACAAAACCACAGGGAGGCAAATTGATATACTTTAAACCACAGAATACTAAAGTGAAAAAGTGCGAAATCACGGGGGGTTTTTGAAGTTTTTCCTTAAAATTATTAATCTATTTTCAGACTATGATTAGTGTTATATTGTTTTATGCTTTAATTTTAAAAACAAGTTTGCGTCAATTAATATCGAATTTGTGAGTGGTTGTGTTACTTTTCACCTATTGTCATTCCTTCTTATTTTCATATGTTCTCCAAATTATATTTAAACAATACATCTTAATGCTGAAGTGAAAAAATTATTTTTTCGGTTTGAAGCATCTTATTGTTGTATTTTCGTGTGACAATGGATATGGTGTTCTATGCACTTCTTGCAGGCGTTCCACATTTATTGTATACTGCTCTTAACTTACATATATTAAAATAGTTAGTAATCATTCAAGCTAAATATATGTTTACATAATTACATATTTTTTTGTGATTCCAAATTACTTATATATATATTAAAATAATTAGTAATCATTCAAGTTAAATATATGTTTGCATACTTCATAATTACATATTTTGTTCTTATTCCATCTTATTTTTGCAAGGTAAATCAATCTTGACTATTATTCTTTTGCCTCCTTTTACATACATATGTGTTGATAGTTTAATTATGTTTCTTTTTTCCTTTTTCGTGATTATATATTAAAATTCAAATTAAAATATTAGCGTCAAAAATGTCCACAGCGAAGCGCGGATTCAACACTTGTTATACTTCAATGCCGAAGTACCGTAGATGATGGAGAGATAGTATTCAATGGATTTTATTTTATTGAAAATTTCAAATTATGGTAAGTCATTGCAATGCAATACGACAATTCGTGGTGCCCAAGTAAAGTCGGTAGTTGAGTCACCATGATTACAAAGTAACTTTCCTTCATCTTTATCTGCTACTTGGCCGTTACCAACATAAATACTTAATTAAGTAGAGACAATACATGATGATGGAAATTAGGGTGCATTTGGTTTGTGCTATCTTTTAAAGGTTTCTAGTAATCCAATAGAAATAAAAAAATATGACGGTGTTTGACTAAACGCACTAAGTAATCTAGTTGGTAATATTGAATTTATTTGGGAATAAGATTCATCCCAAAGCACTAATCTCATTTCCTTGAGGAATGGTGGATATCCTATAATATAGACTGGGGTAATCATAATATGTCTAATCTCTTTCTTTCTCCCTACCCGTCGGCTAATTGGTATTATTTTTCTTTATACTATAACCTCACATCTCTCTCTAAACTTATCTTTCTTTCTAAAATTTAACTCTTTTTCTCTCTCTAAACTAAGCTTTCTCTCCCCCTCCTTTTCTAAAATCTCAACTCTCTCACTCCCTCTAATTTCGACTCTATTTCTCTTATACTATTTTTTTAATTATGCTCTATTTTTCTAACCTATGCTCTCTCTTTCTTTTTTCTAAAAAAATGTTGAAATTTTTGGTAGATTATCTAAAATTAATTTAAAAAATAAATAAATTAATTGTATATTTTTTGTAATCTTAAATAATATGGCTAAATAATATGACCGTGTGAACCAAACACAGAAATTTCACATTTTTAGTAATAGAATGAATAGGAATAAGATTCTCAGACATCTTTTCATTCCTAGTAATCTTTCATAATGCGAACCAAACGCACTCTTAAATTAAAGACCATTAATCTGATGGCTTAATTATGATTTAGTGGTGGTTCACAACTGTGTTCGTGTTTAATCCGACTTTAGTAAAAATTGCATCGGATTCGCTTAAACCTGAGTCGTAATTAACTAACGGGATTTACATTGGATGTCATATCTGGATATTTTTTTAAGGAGAAATTCAAATAAAATTCGAATATGAATTCAAATATTTGAATTATATTTGTTATATATCCATGTGAACCGAGAGAGGGTATGGTTTGACGCGAATCTGCGTCGGCACAGTTCTTCGTAAATCTGATGTACGGATTTATCGCAATTGCACAAAAATTGAGGAAGCGTCGAATTGGGAAAATTCAAGTTTCAAAAAATCCCCCAACATTCTATGTTTCAATTCGCGCAAAACTGTGTGTGGGGGTGCCGTTCTGTGTTTTACGCGTGCTGAGAAGGGCTTGGTTAAGATTTTTGAGTTTTTGTGGGGTTTTTCGCAATTTGCCACATGAGGCCAACCACTTGTATATAAGTATTCCTTTACCTTTCTATTCTTACCTAAGTGTTCCCTTACCTTCCTATTATTCTTAAATTTCTCTTGGTTTCTTTTTTTTTTTTTCACTGTTTTTTTCTAAAATTATTATTTACAATTGTCACAAGTCCGTCCGAAATTCAGTGGAAACTCGACTGAAAAAGAACAAGATTAAACATTTAGAACAAATCTGCTACCTTTCCCGCTCTGCTGCTTACATGCGTGCCTTTCTCAATGTGTAAGGTCTAGCCTTTTGCGTCTTGCTTTGCTACAATGGAAGAATATGCATTGCGAAATGTAATCAATCACATGATTCTCAACATCTTCAACCAACTTGCACATGCCGTGCAAATAGTAAATCCCAAATAGCATGTTGCAAGTCTACAATCCAATTCCCTACTCTAGGGAAGGAAAAAAGTAAAAGAAAAAATCACAAACATATACAATGTCACCCTATTCAAAAAATAATAATAATGATGAAAACCTACATATAAAGGCTAGTTTTGCGTAGATACAACTTCAACAATCGGCCAATGGAAAGTTCAAATGAATATTCTGAGTACCATCCTCAGTTACAATTGTTTGCTGGTTCTCTCAGATATCACACTAATAATTACAGAACAAAAAAATCAATGCGTCCACCTCCAAAATGCATATACCACCACAACCGTAATGATCATACCGGCATAAGCAATCCACTTGTCTACACGATGACGCCTCTCAATAAGCTTTAAGACAGAATTAGACAGACCCACTGTATTAAGGATGTCCAACGCTTTCCTTTGTGCTCTCTACAGACAGACATCAGTTATCAGTAAAGAAAAGAACATCTAATAGTCCAAGGAGAACTCGACGTTCAAACTTATATTGACGCGTGGGTCTATTTGGATGCCACAACATGTTATCCAATTGAGATCTGGTGTAGTATGGTGATTTTTTGTTTTTCTTTTGTGATCACCACTTACGAGTTACATTCTTAACTATCATGAAATGTTTGATTCTTCCATCTTTTCCACATAGCAAGTACCACCTGTTATGTGATTTATTATATTAATCATTTAAAGACACTACAACAAAATTAAGTTTTAGTGGCAATTTAATAGCGGCGATTATCGAACAACCGCTATTACTTATTATTTAATTATAGTTTAGCGGCAATTATTTTAAACTACATATTTTTACCGACTAATACTTATACATTAAATATATTTATTTGGAGCCCAATAGTATCCTAACCCTACCAACCGTTCCTAGAGCAAGTGGCAAAGGGCTTAGTGGTTGGTACCCGAGGTTCCGAGTTCGAATCCTAGTTGATTCACATTTCCAGCTAAGTTTATTTCTAAATGAAATAAACGAAACGGATAGTGTGCTACCTATCTCTCAAAAAAAACAAAAAGTATCCTAACCCTAACCCAACCCACTCCCACCCCACCCGAGCCTCACCCTTCGTCGACTTCTCACCACGCTCGATCAACCCCGCCTCTCTTTCCCAACAACCTTCGCTTATGCGCTAGGATCCCTGGGTTCGACGAGAGAGCTCCGAAACCCTAGCAATGGCGATCTCCTCAAGATTGAGATCCCTCCTCGTTCTCCTCGTTCTCCTCCTCCCCCTCCTCTCCGTTTCAATGGCAATCGCGAGCTCACAAGATGGTAAGCCTCTCGCGGCTCAAATCCGGCGCTAAGAGAGGTCTCCGTCTCCATCAATCTCTACAACCAAGGATCCGCGTGAGCTTCCCCCTCCAAAATCTTGCTTCTATTTGCTTCAATTCACTGTTCTTTACTCAAATTACTGGTTTGATCGATTATTTGATCTTTTTTATAAAAAAAATCACTGCTAATTATTGTTTGATTTGTGATTACTTTCTATTTAATGGAAGAGGATCAAAATTTCATACCATATGGTCTATAATGAGGTATAGGTATTAATTTAGCTTAGATTATAATGTTCAGTAGATTAAGATGCATTGAGTAATTATATGGTTCGTGGGATAAACTAGGATAAACTATGCATTTATTTATGGTAAAAATATATTGAGCTTATCTCAACTATCACCGATTTTGATCTAACTACCTAACTTTTAAGAATTTTGAGAGGGGGATTTATGACGAGGACAAGAACGTAGAAACAACAAGAAACCAATGCTTCCACAGAGCCAAGCAGGAAAAGTTTAAAATGACATATTTTCAGGAAAGAAAAAGAAAACATAAATATCTGAAAAGTTTCAAAGAGGAAATCTGATCGAGTCTGTATGTTTATGTATCAGATAAAAGCATAAACTAACAATGCTCATTAATCTGTACAGCTTTCTTGCCATCGGAGAATAATAATAAGGAATATACATAACCTCATGAACTGTAAACCTCTCTAAACTTCAATGAAAGGGGAAAAGAGAAATTAGAATTGAGGAGATTCTGTTGAGTACACAAATATGTTTTACAAAACGTTCTATATCTACTTTCCAGATATAATAAAAAAAAACAAAGGTTTGAAATTTGGCAGCGTCTAGAAATTTAAGAGAAGCACATGAATCTGAAATTTTCAAGTTCCAGTACTCAATGGGTCCCCTCATTCAACATTCATCATGAAGTTCTGAATATCCTTTGAAAGTTTTCAAGCTGAGTTATTTGTTCATCATGTTAAAAGAGCTACATCATCCTCTTAGAGCATTCATATTAAACAATCTTAAAAGTTTTCGTGAAAGATTTTAAACCCAATAAACTGTTCATAAAGCATGAAAACTGCAGCTAATGCAATAGAAGTTGACTCTGTAGTATATGAATATTCAAACAGAAGAAACTATTGAGAGAATGGATACTTTTGTAGATATCAACCCTATTTTATTTAATAAATCAACTCATATTTAATTGCACAAAAAGAAGGATTGGTAGTATGAACCACCAATAGAAATAGAATTTTGAGTCTCAATAATATTTTATTCATCTGCATAATAATATTTTGAGTCTCCGCATAATATGCCAGTTTTCTTATCAAAAGGAAAAAAGAAGAGCTCTCTCCCGCCCAGATGCTATAACTGCTAAAGCATCTTCTCTAATCTCTACTCACCTCTAAAATTGTCACATTCGATCTCCCTCTAATACTTTCGCATTACCTGTTTGCATTGCCTCTTATTTACAGAAGTCCAGGATAAAGTTAGCTACCCTACAAGGAAGTACTGCAATGGAATAAGCAGTAAACAATGCATGACCATTTTTTTTTTTTTTTTTTAAAAAGGAAAAAGAGGTTACATAACAGCTAAGATTTTCTCAGACTTTCTACACATAACCAGCACAAACTTTCACAAAAATAAGACAGCAGCAAGTGCAATGGAGAAAATAAGAGAGAAGCACATTAAACGGAGGCCTGTCCAAAACTTCTTCACTAATATGGAGCATGCTGGTGCTTCCATGTTGAGGAAATGGCACCCAGCTTACCAGTCCTAGCGAGCAATCATCAGGTATGGTGTGGCATGGATTATACATGATAGTTGCTATCCCGGTATTATACTAATTGGGAATGTTCTATACTTGATTCCGAAAAGAACAGGATCTGACGCCGAATAGCAACCATATTCAATCCATAGCAGGGAATTGTTATCATATTAGCAACAGATGCACATACATCTAACATAATATTGCAAAAGGACTCGCGTGCAAATTCTGTCAAATAAGATGTCACTCATCTTAATCAGTCTAAACATTTGTTCTCCAAACCTGTATTATCAGCTTATGATCTAATCCCAATAAACTCTTGTTGTAGTGTCTAATTTTTTGGATCATTTGATGTCATTAATCATTACTTGCGCTTTTAGGTTGCTTTCAAGACAAAAGTCTTCCATCCAAACATCAATAGGAATGGTAGCATTTGCTTGGATATTCTCGAGGAGCAGTGGAGCCCTGCTCTAACCATCTCTAAGGTACAGCATGTGCAAAATGTTGAAAACAAATTGATCTTTCATAATGTGCTACCAGGTTTAACTCTTGCCGTCACTGACGTGTTGTTAATTAATAATTATTCAGATGATTACAAATACAGAACTTCTCTTCATGTACTTGGAATGCATTCATTTGAAGTATAGAGAACTGCTACTGAAAAGATTGTCATTTTGTTGGTTAAATCAATGCTGCAATGTGATTTGTATTGATAAAAAATCTGTGTCACTAAGTAATTTATGTATGCTATGTAACAGGTATTGCTTTCGATTTGTTCTTTGTTGGTGGATCCGAACCCCGACAACCCTCTTGTCCCGGAGATCGCCCACATGTTTAAGACCGACTGAGCTATGTACGAAGCCACAGCTCGTAGCTGGACACAAAAATTATGCCATGGGTTGAAGCTCCCATGCTTCCCTCTCACCTCCTGTCACCTTAAGTGACCCGAAAATCGTGTTCTAAAAGAAAGTAAAGTTCCTCATTCTCTCTACTGTGAATTCTATTTTTCTCAATTCTATGCAGGTTTGTGCTCTAGTTTCTATTGTTAAAATTTGTATGGATAAGGTAATGAGAACATGGCATGAATATATATATATATATATATATATATATATATATATAGTGTGTGTGTGTGTGTGTGTGTGTGTGTGTTTTGCTTGTCGTGATCAACTTCATTTATTTTGGTTTCTCTTTATTGAAAAGTATTTGAAGGATCTAAAGGATGTTATGCTTCTTGGTAATTGGTCATTTACAGAATTTTTACTCAATTAGCATCTTTGTTGTCATCCTCTCAAGCATCAGTTTATATATTCTTGTTGCCTTGCCTTTCATCTTTTACGCAAAAGCGAATTTCCGATGTGGATACGAAAAGAAAAAAAAAAAAAAAGCTTGTCATCATTTTACTATTCCAGTTGAAGCCCAACTTCACTGGCTGGGCATTTGTTTATTATGACATCTCATTAAGAAAGGTAAGGATCATATATTATTAAAGACCATATGATGGTTTTAGTTAAATTTTATGAATTAAAGCTTTTTACTTAAGCTGTTATTTGGGCTTGTGATGGACTGGGCCTGCTTAAATATTCGGGAAAGGTATATATATATATATATATATATATATATATATACACACACATAACTATCAGCCCGTTGCACAATAAATATAAATTTGTGGGGTATTAGTCCATCAATGTATGTTTGTGTCATTGTGTGTGCAGTTAGGTTTGGGTGGTGAGGGTGCTATCAAGTCTTCACAATAAACACTTATCAACACGTCCATCTATATATGTATTCTTCATAGGAAAATCTATAAACACTTAGGGGCCGTTTGGTTGGATGTAGTTGCAGAAACAGTGTAGTTGGAAATATATGCAGTTGCAAATGCTGCAGTTGTAACTACACCTAGTCTGTTTGGTTTTATGCAGTTACAACTGCTGCAGTTACATTTTTTCTGTTTGGTAATATGAAGCTGATAGTTGTATTTGTGAATTTTGTCATCTCTTTAGATAGAGTGGTGAGATTACCTTTACTAAACATAAAATAATTGTATAAGTTTATTAATCATTTAAATTTACTATTTATAAATAAATAAGTAGATATATATAATATTTTTATATTTTTCAACAATTCTTCAACTTATCAATCGACACATTTAAAATTTTTAATTTATTTAATTTTAATATGTAAATCAAACTTTAAAAATTTAAACGATTCTCTCTTTTTTTACTCAAATTTAATAATTATAATTAATTAAAACTTATTAAATTAACATACACGATCACATTCTATAAAAATTTAGAAAAAAAAACTATATTTATATTTTAAATAAAATAAATTTAAAAAAATTAATTTTTTGCACAAAGCTTGTATTGTCTAAAAAATTTTATTAGTATGAGTTTATTTACAAGTATTTTTATTTACATATATACGTATATTATTTATTTATTTAGCTATTTATTTATTTATTTATTTAATTTGTGGGTGATCCTATTATTCACCAACTCCTGCAGTTGGAACTATGGCCAATTTGGATGTAGTTCCAACTGCAGCATTTGGACCTTCTTGTGCAGTTGGAACTGCAGCAGTTGAACTCAACTACACTAAACCAAACAAAGAAATTGAGGCTGCACGCATTTGCAACTGCACTGCAGTTGCAAATGCGTGCAACCAAACAGCCCCTTAGTGCTTTTATTGCATCTAGTGCGAAAATGTGTGCTTTTGAAGTGTCCTGTTGGTGAGGGCAAAAATTCTCGCCATTTGCTCCCTCTGTAACGTTCTATAATTGTGTTGTTAGTCTCTTAATTATCAAATTTTTTTAAAAGTTGTAATTCCAGAGCTGTTATTAATTTATTAACCATATGCTAAGGCTTTCTACATTATAGTGTGCAGAATTTGATAATGGAAAATATTGAAAAGCTACCAAACTCTAACCGGTAGCTCTAGACATTTCATCCTTCGAACACCAACTAGTAGCTCTAGACATTTCATCTGCCAACCATGTAACTTCTGTTTCTTGAATAGAAAAGTTTTCTAGAATTTGGAGGCTAAATAAGCACTTACCTTACTTAGCTCTATGTCTTTGAAGGAGTTTTGTTGTTGGTTCGTAAATTAGGATTAATGTTATGTTGTTTCCTTACAGGATTTGCACGAGATATTGACCAAGCTGAGAGATGAACATCACTATTGTCTTTATTCTGGATGCCAGGTAAATAGAGTGCTTCAAAATTAGTTTTAATAGAATAATTTTTTCTTATGATTCTGTTTATCTTTTTGGTAAATAAGTTAATATGTGGTCATTTCAATTTCCCAATCTTTCTACTAGATGTCAATCCTATTTTTGACTTCAATTTGGTAATTCTTATCAATAGATGATTTGCGGGGTTATGGTAATTCTTATCAATAGATGATTTGCGAGAACCCCTTAAGTTTAGTCCCTACCAATCTAATCCCCAAACATATAACACTTATAATCCCTAAGGGTTAAATTTTAGGAATTTACCTTTTTCCTGGGGTGTTTGATACCTAATCCAAATACTGCTGTTAAGTACAGAGCTTACCATTGGGATATTATACTATATATGTAGGGGATATGGGATCTTGAGCGTTTGAGCAAAATATTTGAATTCACATTGAAAAAGAAATCCTTGTGAGGCAATTCATTTTCTTGTTTAAATTTGTATTTTTGCTAATTTACTAAATAATTTTGCTAGTGCTTATCATCTCCTATAAATATAATGTAATTTACTGCAATTTTTTCCACACCTATTCAATTCTGAAAATAAACACATGCTTATTCATGCCACTGATTGCAAAAATATTATTTTGGAAACAGGTTCTTTGGAGCTTTGTCATCAATATGAGCAAGCTTTCGAAGTGGAACAAAGAGTTTTAAGCATTTCTAATTTGGGGCTTTTTCGATATTATAGGTGTTTAGTAGTGTCATTTAGAATTTGTTATTTTTTGGTTAAATTTTGAACAAAGTATTTTGTTGTTAGAACTCATGTCCGAAATTTAATTTGAATATTAAAATTGTAATTTGAGAGTAAAAACTATTTGTTATACAAATTATTATGCTCTTTGGTTATTATTATTTTTTAATATTTCAATTCATTGGAGCATTTAGTTGTGGATCAAGTATTTTAATATTAATTGTAATTGCCGCTATAAGCTTCATTTATCAATCATTTAGTATGTTTTTGGTGGCAATTATAGTTAATTATAGTCACATTTATAATAGTTGCTATTATATAGTATTTAGCGGCATTTATTTAGACTTTTACCAACTGCCGAAACAAATGTCACTATAACTTTTACCAACCCTACCAATAGCGGCAATTATCATAATTGCCACGAAATCATTTAGCGGCAATTATAATTGCCGGGAACTTAAAAAATAATCGCCACTAAAACTCAATTTTGTTGTAGTGAGATGTCATGACACGTAAATCATAAGCGGCTTGAGTTTCAAACTGTTGTCAGATTTGAGATCTATCAAACTGTTATTCTTGTATCAAAATATTTGCAGAGAAGTACACAAGTATCTATGAATGAATGACAAGAGAACTCTCGAAAATATCATTCTTGTTTTTCTGTGCTATAGAAGCCGCAGTGCTTCATATAAATCTGGTCGAACATGCACTTTGCAGTGACAGAATTTAATGTTGCCACCTAATAAATTTGTCTGTCCACATGCACATATATACTTGAAGCATATACCGAAACATTATGTGTCAGCTCAAACAATAGGTCTTTCATCAACTCAAGCATTAAGTCCACCAATATAGGGCCCGCGCTTCGCGGTGGGTAGGTAAAATTTCAACCAATTAAGATATAAATTTGTCTGTACACATGCACATATAGAGTTGAAGCTTATACCGAAGCATTATGTGTCAGCTCAAACAATAGGTCTTTCATCAACTCAAGCATAAGTCCGCTAGTATAGGGCCCTCGCTTTGCGGCGGGTAGGCAATATTTCAATCAATTAAGATATATATACTTTTAAGATTAAAAAAAATTAACAAAAGAAACCAAAAAAAAAAATCTATACAATAGTCTTATGTACATTATAAAAAATATATATTTTATTAATATTTTCTTAACTTTCAGTATTTGTAGACTTAAATTATTGTAATAATTTTGTTTAAAATTTTAATTAAATTAATAGTTTTGATAGTTATTCTATAAATATATTTTTAACTAAAAAGTTAAAGTCACAGTACTAATTTCAAATTGACAAGTAGGCTAGGATGTCTTTACTTTGTAAAATTGATTAAACTTTGTAAAATTGATTAAAAAAATAAGAAACTATTAGATGCACTTGGTGTATATTAATACTCCATACACCGTAACTTATATTAGATGACTAATGTTCTAATATCAAAATTTAATTAAACATATCTTATTACAAAGTCTAATAATTTAATTATGTTTAGTGAATTAATTTTAAAATCTTTTTAAAGTCGCTTTACAGTGCAATAGGCACATCCAAAATTTTTATTTGTCATGTAGCAAGCTTCTATTAGTCCATGACTTAATTGGCGAAACCAGTTTTTTGATATGGCAGATCTGCCAAGTCATGCATTGTTGTATAGATGCACAAAATTTAAATTCTTAAAGGTTAGATAGTTGAATCAAAATAATTTATATATCCATCAAGTTCCAAAATTTTTAACAAAAATAACAAACAAATAAGTATTTTTATTATAACTAAACTCATATCAGTACTAATGATATAATTAATAATAAAATAATTAATTCAAATCTTTTCAAGGCAACTTATTTTGCGGCCAATCTTGTTCTTCACGCTTGCACAAAGCACATTGAATTTGACCATCAATTCTTGCGCGAAAAAAGTTCAGACTGGTGATTTGGATTTGGTTCATATCTCTTCCGATAAGCAACTTGCTGGTATTTTCACCAAACCTTTATCACCATCTCGATATTCCATACTGCGCCTCAATCTTTGCATCCGTCCGATAGATGCTTAGCTTGCGGGGGGATGTTATAACATATTTAGCATTATTCTCTATATTAGGAAACTGTATATTACTATTATATACATAGTAGGATTATATAGTATCTAATTCCGTTTGTATTCTTACTATACGAGGCTTTGTTACTATTTTTGATATATCTCTTGTATTATATATTTGCATCAGTACAACCCAATAGGGCATGCTCTTTTGCGCTTCTTTCAGTTTCTTTCACATACAAAATTTGCAAGTCAAGATTATTCCCTCCAATAACATAAATCCTTAAATATTTTAAGGCCAAAGATTAAAAAAAAAAAAAGAAATCAAACTTAGTTAACGAAATGATAAAATAAAAGAAAAAAAAGAGGAAGTAACTAACCCAAAAAAACACTTAGCTGTGCATGCATACATAAGCTCTGCGCCCCTGATGAATTTTTTTCTTTATCTCCTACCACCTTCTCATGAGAATGCAATGAAGAAAGGAATATTTTCTCCCCAACTTCATACCAATCCCTCCTCCTATGGTGGAGGTGAACCGTTGCAAGTGATTGCTTCATCCTTTCGCTCGCGCTCTCGTGAGCTCCAATCCTTGTCCAAACGTTGATGCCTCTGCCAATCTCACTGCGATCCTAATTGCAGAAGCACATGAACAACGCCGGGGAGAGCCCGGCGGCAGCGTTGCCACCGTCGAGTGGAAATTCTCACAGAAGAGGTGCAAATACAGAGGTAGATATAAGAGAGAAAGAGATATGGAAAGAAATGAAAGATATATGGTAAAAATATGTGTGAAAGAGAAAAAGATATGGAAAGATATGATAGAGAGAAAATATGGCAAAGCTATGAGTAAGAGAGAGAAAGATGAAAAAAATGAGAGCGAGAGAGATTTGAGTAGATTTGTGAGGCATTGGAGGAGGAGAAAGAGCGAGAAGGGATAAAATCGAGGAAAGAGAGAAAGAGAAGGGATAAAATTGAGGGGAGAGAGAGGAGGGATCAATACATATATTAAATCTTGAGTTCTGAAAGGAATATGTGTCGCTCTCCTCGCTCGCCCCTTTCCTCCCTCGCTCACTCTCTCCTCGCTACAGATGAGATCAAATGAGATCCACCCCGCTCCAGCTGAGATCTGTAGAGTCGTACACGAAATCCACAGAGTTGTAACGCCCCGACTTCCCAGGGGGTCACCTATCCTAGGACTACTCCCGTCCTAGCACACTTAACTCTCTTAACCTCTTGGGTCTAGCCACCACCCAAAATGCTTAAGCCGGGTTAAGAGTTTAGCCCTATTATATCTTATATATAGAACTATCTGGGTCTCACAATCTCCCCTCCTTTAAGCCCTGACGTCCTCGTCAGCCTCAGACTCACAAGTACCAGGCGATGTGAGACTCGTCTCGCTAGCCCGTCATCCAGACCCTGGCTCAGCCGAGACTCATCTCACACTTCCGGCTGGTAATTGGCTCTGATACCATCTGTGACGCCCGGACTTCCTAGGGGGTCACCCATCCTAGGACTACTCCCGTCCTAGCACGCTTAACTCTCAACCTCTTGGCCTTGCCACACCCAAAATGCTTAAGCCGGATTAAGAGTTTAGCCTATTATATCTTATATATAGGACTAATGCCCCGGTAGCCTTCATGGACATGATGAACAGGGTCTTTCGGGCACACTTGGATCAGTTTGTCGTGGTCTTTATTGATGATATCCTAATCTACTCGCGGAGTGATGAAGAGCACGAGATCATCTCCGCGAGTACTGCAGATACTCGGAGCACAAAGTTATATGCTAAGCTCAAGAAGTGTGAATTCTGGCTTCGCGAGGTCATGATGCGATCTGGGTTATTGTTGATCGACTGACGAAATCAGCTCACTTCCTGCCGATGCATACGACGTGGTCCCAAGATCGACTGGCACAGTTATACATCGACGAGATCGTCCGGCTTCATGGTGTGCCAGTGTCGATTGTGTCTGATCGGGACACTCGCTTCGTTTCCCACTTCTGGAGGAGCTTGCAGCAAGCTATGGGTACGAAGCTGAACTTCAGTACGGCATTCCATCCCCAGGCCGACAGACAGTCAGAGCGAGTCATCCAAACCCTGGCTCAGCCGAGACTCGCCACACATTGTCCAGCTGGTGAACCGGCTCTGATACAAAATGTAACAACCCGCCCACTAGCAATAATAACTCGTTGGGCTTGGTTGGGCCCAACGAGTTATTATTGCTAGTGGGCTGGGTCGTTACATTTGGTATCAGAGCCGGTTCACCAGCTGGACATGTGTGCGAGTCTCGCTAAGCCAGGGTCTGGATGACGGGCTAGCGAGACAATCTCACATGGCTAGTGATCTTGGGCTGTGTGTGTGATTGGACTGACGAGGACGTCAGGGCCTTAACGGGGGGAGTCTGTGACACCCCAATAATCCCACATCGGATGGGAATGGGGTTGTCATTGGATTTATAAGAGACTTAGACACTAGTAATAATAACTGGGCTTAAGCATTTTGGGCCGGTTGTTGTGTCCAACGAGTTATTGTTGCTAATGGGCTGGGTCGTTACAAGAGTACGTTGTCGTACCTTCGCCATACGTTGAGATCTAGCTCCGCGTTGCATCTCCTACAATCCGCGGTGGATTGTCCGCTCCTACAATGGCCCCACTTCCCTTTCTCCATGTGCGAGTCAGAGGGTTGTCGGAGAGGTGTTAGAGTACGATACTTGGCGGCACAGCTCCCTTCCCATCTTTCCTCTTCTACAATGGCTCCCCCTCCTCTTTTCCCCATCCTCGCAGCCGCCGGAGGTTCATCGCCTGATGCCGATAGGAATGGACGGCCATTATGGTAACCTACTTCCCCCCCCCAACTACTACGATGGCCACCTTCCACTTTCTCATCCTCCCCACCGCATTGCCTATAAATACTCCTACATCTATGTAGAGGAGGCTCAATATCTTGCTAGCTTTCTTTCCCAAGGTTTATTTTAGAAGTTAGCATTTGTGAGAAGGAAATTAATTATAATCTTTAGATGTAGAATACTAATGCATCAACCAATTACCACATTAGCACAACACCGCATCAACCAATTACCACATGCCAACTAACGAAAATGAAATAAGTACACCAAACAAGATATCAATGCATTCAAACAGGCCCTATTTTTTCCACATAGGACCTAACTTGCAAATTGATTATATTTGATCTCAGATAAGCTCAAGTCAATTAAATTCATGCTAATCTCTGATTTTGATTATGTCTCATACAAGTAGGTGATCAGTAATTACCTTCAAGCGGTCCCTCTGGTCGGCATACTTCGATAGAATAGCCACTCCAGTGGCATAAGCTTCCTCGAGTATTATGGAGGAGTTTCGAGCTGATTGCATTGCTTGTGCTTCCTCATCAAATATTCTCAAGACATGAGAGGAGTCCCCATTCTGCAACAACCATGTTGAATCCATTCATTGCTATCAATCATACATGTAACCTCTAATATTCCATTAAAACAGCAAGACAAATTATCCTTATTTCATAGAGGACCAACAACTATGCAGGGGAAAAAAATTAACTGATATTAAAACTCCTTTTTTATATTCAAAATCAAGGAATTCTTACTGCTCTTTCCAGTAACTCTGCTCTTTCTTTAGCTTCGACCATTCGCTTTTGTTGGCGCATTAAGTGCTTGTCAAGGGTCTCCTTCAGTGAGTCAACCTCTTCTGCTAGCTGTTCCAGTTTTCTGTAATGACATATAATATGTCAAGGATTAGTCATCATATGTAAAGAATTATCAAATCTTTGCTGTTTCTGGTCAGAGCTTCTAAAAAGGCTCTAGCCCTGCATTATGTATTTAGGGATAAGGAAGCTTAGATGGTAAAGACTACGGCAATAAGTACATATGTTGTATGGCAGGGAAAAAGAGAAATAATCCATAAGCTCCAGCAAAGAACAGTTTAATGCAATATGAAAGTCTACCAAGAAGGAATATTATTTTCACATTTAATTTTGAGTTCGTCAAAAGGTGGAACATGATAATGGGAAAACAAAGTAGGCGTAAGGAATGTAACACAAAATGCAAAATAGTTTATGCCATGACTTAGTAACAGATAATGTAGATTCAGGCTGCTTGCACTTTGTGATTTCCAGGAGAGGACAGCAGGCTATAGATGCTGCCAATCAGAATATAACAGTGTCAACATGCCCAAAATAATTTCCCATAATACAGAATGCCTGTCACTACTGTTAGTATGGCTATAATAATCCAAATATAGGCAAAAGGAGATAGACAAAGTTGAGCACATATTATTAGATAAGCTAGTATCCTTGGATCAGTACGTAGTTGTTTTAGATTATAGGCATTGGTTTACAGCAAAAGGCAAAAAGCCTCAAAATTTGTTAAATGCTTGCCAAAGAGCACGAACAGTACTGTGAATATCTAATTACAAAGCAAACAAAATGAGTTAAATAGTGTGCGGCAACCTGTATCTCTTTTTCTTTTCCTTGTTTTTTCCTGCTAATCACAACTTAAGCGTCCTTAGCATTCTCTCCATTTGGTTGGAGAAAACCTACTTTGAGCAAAAATTAGTTGAACTGCACTCATAACCGAGATAATGATAGAGCAGCTTAGTGCATTGGTCATATAATGTATCAAAAGTGCATGCACCACATCTCAAATGTACAAGAACCATCAGTCGTTATACGTTACAAGACTTATACATGGCTTATTTTACCACGTATGAGTCGCACAGCATCATAATACTGAATAAATATCTCACAGCCACTACCACTAATCAATGCACGCAAGATCAAAACACTAAATTTTATGTCTTAAAATTTTCAAATGCTTTACTAAATCAAGGAATATATCTCAAAATCAACATAATTTTTCTCAGAGCAAATGATCATCAGTTCTCATTTGTCATTCTTTTGATATTAGTCAATTGAATTACGAAAAGATAAAAAAAAAGGGTTCAAATTTTCTTTGTTCTCAACAAAGGTACAACAAGTTGATGTGGCTGAGTGGAAAATTTTGATCAAACTACCATGACTAATCATGTAATTTCAACCATTCTAAAAAGCCATGTTCTGGCTCCAACCTCCAAGCTTACAATTTTTCTCATGTATTCAAGAATCAAATTCCATCCGAATTTGTTCACTCTGCGCAATGAATGCCTCACAAGTATGAACCAAGGACTGCATAAAATCATTATATTTAAAGGGATCATCCAGGAAAACAATCGTAAATAAGAGAAACCAACTTCCACGGAACCTTAATTATGCTAGTGAACTTTTCTCAACGCATACATCTTTAATTAGAACATTATAAGCAACATAAGTGATAAAAATATCAGTGACAACAATCTCTTCAACCACTGATACCCGCCAATTTAGTATAATTGGGATAAAAATTTCAAATTGAATTAATGAAAGAAAACCAACTGAAATTAACAAGCACAAAAAGGGATAAAACATATAGCAGCAATATCTCGGCGGGTTGCATCTTTTACCCATATTTGAGAAATTGATCCCAGCAAATTCGTCAGCTCGACGCAAGCTCATTCCTCACAATCAAGAGCCAACGACTACACAAAATCGATATACGACACGGAATAAGCATAGGCGAAGAAAGAAGGAACGAGGTGAGTTACCACCAAACGCACATTAATTAGATAATAATCGTGAGAACGCTAATCTTCAGATCAAACCAAATCATGAGCAAACCATTCTTCAAGTCATAATAACATTCCCCCGATCCCCTAATTTCCCATCAATTCAATTCTGCCTTATTTAAAAATATATAAATAAAAATAAAAATAAATCTCCAGATCTACCCAGTGAATAGCAGCAAAACCTAATCAAGTTTAAAATGGCTAGGGTTTCCAGATCAGTTACCTCTTCCAGAGATCCCGCTGGCCCTTGGCGGCGACGGATCGCCAGAGGTGATCCATCTCGGCGCAGCGTGACCGGATCTGGGCGATATCCCTCTTGATGGCAAAGGAGAGCTCGGGCAAATCGGCGCCTACCCCGAGCGAGGAGGGGGCACGCGAGGACGAGGAGGAGGACGACGAGGAGGAGGAGGACGATTCGAGGCGTTCGAGCCTCTCGAGCCCATCCCTCGTGCGGAGGAGGAGGCGACGTGCGCTCTGGTAGATCTCCGAAAGGGTTCCGCTGCCGCTGCCCCCATCGCTGTCCATGGGGATCGTAAGG
Organism: Ananas comosus; assembly: GCF_001540865.1. Taxonomy (NCBI): domain Eukaryota; kingdom Viridiplantae; phylum Streptophyta; class Magnoliopsida; order Poales; family Bromeliaceae; genus Ananas; species Ananas comosus. The sequence goes on along the minus strand of NC_033633.1, from coordinate 4,728,062 downwards.
ACGAGGGCTTGGGGATCGAGAACAAAGGAAGGAGGAGCTGCAGGGGATAGCATAGTTAGTTAATTCGGATTCGGCAAAAATTCGGTAAATTCGTTGAAAAATACGGGTAAAAAATGGATTCACCAATTATTCGGATACGTGATTTATACGGATATTATACGTTCACCAATTAAAAATTCGGGATCAAAAATTCGGCTATTAAATTAAGTTTTTTTTCTCTCAAGATTTATGCTATTAGCATAAATACTCATAATTCTTTAAGCTAATTAAGTAAAAAAAAAAAATAGCAAACTATATTATGCCCCAAAATAAATAAATAATTAAGCAAATAGCAAACTCAAATCTGTATCTCCCTTGGTTTTTAATCAATGCTTATGCTTGTGACTTTCAAACCTTACTCACAACCTGCCAGGCATATCAAACCTTTTGAGGTCTTAATTCTTAAAACCTTATTTGCTGATTATTCTTGTATGCTGGATATATTCATGTATGCTGTAGAGATTAAAGATAAAAAAAGAAGTAATGAATCTTAATAAATGCATGTTTACAATGATGCTCAATGTTGTAGTCATGGTCTTCTTACCCAAATTCTTACTCAAAACCATACAGTTAGCAATTAAGAGAAGATGAAATAAAGGAAAGGGAGAGAGAAACTAAAGCATAAAAATTCTTGTAAAGAACCACCCGATTACTGATCCATCGTTGGAGAGCGGAGGCGGAAGCGGAAGCGGAAGCGGAAGCGGAAGAGGCGACGAGGAGGGTTCTGATTTGTGAAGAGTGAAGAACCCGATCTTCGATGTGACCCCGCGGGGGCTTCCGATAGCGTTCGGCGAGCGGCCGGAAGGGAAGAGGGGGAGGGGGAGGGGAAGGGATGGGGGCTGGGGTCGGTGACAGGGCCGCAGGGGTGAGAAGCTAGGGCAAAAACCTTTTGATCGAGCGATTTTTTTTTTGGGGAGGGGGCGAACATGAAGGCTTTTTCTTTTTCTTTTTCTTTTTCTTTTTTNGAACTTAAAATACCCCATGTGATTTCGCACTGATTTTAAGTGTATCAAATTAGCACCATGTGGTTTCGTACTTTCTCACTTTAGTACACTGTCGTTTAAAGTGTATCAAGTTAATATCTTGTGGTTTCGCACTTTCTCACTTTAGTACCATATGGTTTAATACTTCGTTAAATTATATACAAAAAACTTCATATATCCTACCTAGGTTTATCGAATATTCATTTTAGTATCCTTTAGTGTTAACTTTGTCACTCATTTAACGAAAAAAATACCCCAAAATGGATAATAAAAAGAGAAAAATAAAACCACATGGCACTAACTTGATACAAAAATAAAACTACAGAATACTAACTTGATACACTTTAAACCATAGGGTACTAAAGTGAGAAAGTGCGAAATCACAGGGTACTAATTTGATACACTTTAAACTATAGGGTACTAAAGTGAGAAAGTGCGAAACCAGAGGGGTATTTAAAGTTTTCCCTTTTTTTTCCCTTTTTCTGTTTTGCCCGAGCGGCGAGCGCGACTTGCAAGTCGCAACGAGCGAGCGGGCGTTTTTTAGGCGAATTATTCGAGAATCTATAATTCGCGAATAATTATTTTTATTAAAAAATCACGTTTTTTTTCGAATTCTTCGAAAAATACTTATTCGGCTGATTTATTCATGTAGTATCCCTAGTGGCCAGCAGCTGTGAAATTACAGCATCTGAGGCTTGTCGACACATCTGGAGAGTGTGGGGATAAGTCCGAGTCATGTTGGCTCGAATTAGATGCAGAACGGATTCGTTGCAACGCGAGAGCAGGTTTTTAGCATTGAAATCTACAAATTGTAGGTTTTCAGCAATGCGTACCGATACCACGCAGGGGAGTACCGGTACCACAGTATAAATTTTCCGACTGCTCCTCTCAGGTTGCACATTCTGCTGCGGGGTACCGGTACGGCATCGGCCTGGTACCGATACTCCAGGGTAGGTGAGGGGCCTTTCAGTCTTTTGTTGCCTCGTTGTCTTCACCCCTTTTCCACCGCTTCTTATAGGATAGAGAGAGGCTGGAGAGGGGATTATTTCTGCTGTGCTCCCTCTCTCTCTAGTTCTTGAGTCGTACGTGGTGGAGGCTTCGAGTGGAGCTCGGATCGTCGCCGACATCGCGCAGGGGAGCCGTTCGAGCGCGCGACGGTCGTAGTTGCGTCGTTGGGAGGCCGGGCGAGAACGTGGTTCCTCTCCTATCGACTTCTCGTAGGAATTAGATTAGTGTTTCGAGCTGGGTTATCGAATTCTATGGATTTCCTCCTAAGCCTAGTTGATGTCAACATATATATTTTTAGTCTTATATATCATGTTATTTTAACTCGAATTCATCGATTTGCTTGCTTATTGAAATCTGAATTTGGAGCATATAGTAGAGATTTAGATAAATTATACATGTTGGACTTGGAATTGACTTAGGAGAAAACTATCGATTTTACACCGTCATTTCTGAAACTGCCAAATTTAGCTTTAGGAGCCGTAGTTTGTTTGTATCGCCGCAGTTTATAAGCGGTGGATACCCATAATAGTGTAGAATGCATTTAAGCTCGTGCTGGGATGCCGAGCTTATTTTTACAGCAGTATATAGGCTGTTCCGGACTGTCGGGTGTCATCGCGGTTGACGGTGGACCCTATTGGCTGTTTTTGCATCAGATTGTGCCGAGGGCACGTAGATTATGGTTGTTAGACCAGTGAGACCTTTTTACTTTGATTATAGCCTGTGAGAGCTTGATTGAGGTCGGCAGAAACACGCTTGCATACTCGGTTGGGTAGCGCCCACGAGTGCCACTCCGGAATTGGGCTTAGTGCTTTTGCGTTGATGTCGGTTTGTCTCGTTTGGACTTGCTCTCCACTGACGACCTAGCGTGGTGGCAGTTAGTGTAGCTTCGACAGGCGGGACGGGCGTGTTCACAGTCCCTAGTGAGATTGGGTCAGAGATTACATTTTCTACAGATAGTTAGTGTTGGATTGTGATAGTATTGTGATATATAGCTATAGATTTGTTCCAGCTTCCTTTACTATCTTTGAGCATACATCTGTAGACTTAGTGCGTGAACCGTTGAGGTCGGTAACGGTACCCACTAAGTACTACTTTTTGCAGTAGTTCTCACACCCAGTTGTTGAAACCTTTTAGCCTTCTTCTTCAGCTGCTGCTGTTACTGATTCAGATCGTGAAAAGGGAGTCGCTAGCTAGATCCCTTCCCTATTGCTACTGACCTAGAGATTTATACCAGCTACAGGTAGTTGTAGTTTTTGGTTCTTATACATACTGATGTTAATACCTCTCCGGAGCGAGTGTTTTTGTATCAAGATACTATGTATGTATGTTGAACCGATATTATTTATATATGTTTTCTTTTTAGCAGCTCTATACTACTAGTTGTAGTGTTGTATAATTACAGGTACAGATACAACTATCGCTTCGTATACAAAGAAAATTTCTTTGTATACGGCGGATTTGTTGGCGTGCTCGAGGAAACATGTAATCCGGGGCGTGGTAATTCGTTTCTTCACAAATTCGCGAATAATTCGCGAATTACCTAACAGTGGTGGAACTGGGCCCGGCTTGGGTTGAGTAATACTATGCCCAAGTCCGGCCCAAAAAAAAATGTTAGGTTTGGGGTTGGGCTTTTACCCGATTTTTTTTAAAAATTAAGCCCCGGCCCAAGTCCAAACCCAATGCCCAATACCCATAAGGCTTTGTGGAGGTCTATTCTATGCGTTTATCATATAATACATAAATATTTTTATTGTATAAAATTAAAATAAGAAACCTATTTTTATTGAGATTTGATCACATCAAAGAAATTAGTATCTAACATCAAATTAGAACGTTTAATTAATTAAGGCATATTTTTATGGTATTTTAAAATTTAAAAATTATCCTTATGTACATAGAATGTCTAATTAATTTTTAAAAAAATTATAAAATAATATATATTTAGTAAGTGTTATGTACATAACTAATTAGCTATATATAATGATATGTACCATATATTTATTCATAGATATTTATAATTAATTAATTATATATAATAATACTATTTAATATATCCTAATATGGAAGTAAATATTTTGTCAGGGCATAATATATTCTCATATATATAAATACATATAATTAATAACAATATATATTATATATGATATACTATGTAATTTATTCCTTTTATTGATAAATATTATATATATATATATATAATTAAATTTTTTATTTTGATAATTAATATATCGAGCTTTTGGGTCGGGCTCGGGTCGGGCTAGGACATGCCCAAATAGGTCCAAATTTTTTTCGGGCCTAAATTTTTAAGAAGACACGAACCCAAAGTTATATTTTTAATACCCAAAGCCCGACCCAAACATGGCCCATCAGGCCGGGCCTTGTTTAGGCCCGGGTCCAATTCCACCCCTAGCAGGGGAGGAGTGCGGGTGGATCCTTCATCTCGAAGGATCGATGAACCTACCGTTTTGTGATGGTGTGATAAATGGGCTGGACCTGTTACGTCATCTTTCAACCAGAATTAATTATTGATGGACCTGAAACCAAATTATTTCCTGAAACAGGTAGGTATGTCAATGGGTATGAATGTCTAAATTCTGACCCGAATTGTTTACCCTAGTTAAGGGGCTGTTTGGTTCTACATAAAAATGTGAAAGCAAATTTTCAGTAGAAAAAAAATTTTCGAAAAAAAATAAATTTTATGTTTTTAGTATTTGGCTTGTGGGAAAAAGAAAACTAGCTTTTCATTACAGTTTTTTGGTTGAAAGAAAAATAAATAAATAAATAAAAATTATTCAATATATATTTTGATTATGTAATATTATTTATATATAACAATTACTATAATATACTACCTTATTATAATAATTTATATCTAAAAATTAATTATATTTAAAATTATATTATATAATAAATATGTAACATAATGTAAACTAGTTATATATTTAAGGGTATTAATAAATAATTATATATTTATAATATAATATCTCCATATAAGAATAAAATTATTATCCTTTAAGCTTGGAGAAGAGGATGTAGCACACTGGACCTTTGCAAATTGCGAGGTTCGAGTGTTTGATCTGTGTTCTGATACTTTTCACAGTTTTTGGAGGGTCGTTGATAATGTTCCGACTCATGGCTTGCATCTCGAAAATTGAGGTTTTGATCTTGGCATCAAAATCCAGAAAATTGGATTAAGCGGTCTGCTCTCGGGTTGCCTCTGCAGGATTGTGTACCGGTACAACCTTGATGGTTGTACCGGAACACATTGTGTACCGGTACATCCCTGATGGTTGTACCGATACAGATGTGGATTTTAGCCAACCCGAGGCTCGGGTTTGCATTTCGTGGGATTTGTACCGGTACACTTTCCCGTATACCGGTACACTTTGGCAGAATCTGAACAGTTCAAACTGCAGGGGTGTTTTTGCGATTGTGGCCTTCTATATCATCACCCACGCCCCTAGGGTTGTTCCTTGAGCTTGGAACAACAGGGAGGAAGGTAAAGGAGCTCTCCACACATTCCCTTTCCATTTCTTTGATTTTTGCTTGGATTTTAAGAGATTAAACATCTCTTTTGCTCCTTTTGCTTGTTGGAGGCTTTTCCACCATTGGAGAGGACTTGGAGCTTCGTTGGAGGCTTGTTGGAGGAGAGATCTTCCACCCCACTTGATTTTGAGCCCAAGTTGAGACTTCTTTTGAGGTTAGTAGCATGATTCCATCTTTTGATTCATGTTTTAGAGGTTTTCTTGAGATGAAACCCTAGAATGGAAAATCTAGGGTTTATTTGGGGCTTTTTAATTAGAAGCCTTTTAATCTCATCTAATTGGATTAGAATCTTGGTTTAGGTTGCTTTGGAAGGAATTTAGCTTCCATTTGGGATTTTAAAGGGGATTTCTACACAGTAGGTGAGTTTTTGCCCCTTTGCTAGAATTGGTTAATGTTTGAGCCTAGAGCTTTTCGTAACGTATGTGTATCCCTTCCCTTGTGACCTTTAGGGTACTAGAAGAATTGTGGACAACTCCGTTCGGCGAAACGAAGGAGTTTTAGTGGTGCTCGGTGGGTTTGACCTTACCTAAGAATGAGAAAATCTCTTTTTTTTTGGATTTATGCATCGTAAAATAGAAAATCATGCATTTTCGTGTTAGATGTATTATTTATGAATTTTAAAATACTTAAAATGCTTATGTTGTATACAATGCATTTTTCGACCTCTATGTAGTAGAGAGCATGCATGAGTTTAGCATTCGCATTCTGGACTTAGAATTGTGTTTCATATAAATGACAATGATTATATATGCCCTTGGACATATGAGAATACGTTAAGCCATGAAGTGGCTGGGAACTTGAATATCATGTGAATTAGAAAGCTAATGTCAGAAAGAGACATTGAGCTTGGGCTATATGTGAACTTAGAAAGCTAATGTTATAAAGAGACGTTGAGCTTGGGTTATATGTGGACCTAGTAGATAATGTCATGAAAGGGGCATTAGACTAGAGTAGTTTGTGAATTAATAAGCTAATATCATAAAGGGGCATTAGGCTTGGAATATGTGTGGACTTAGTAAACCTAATGTCATAAAGTGGCATTAGTGTTGGACCAAGATTTGGGCATAGTGAGATGTAATGCGATAAAGGGGCATTGGACATAATGAACGGTTAAACCTTCATGTTGGACATTGGACTAGACCGATAGGTTGCTAGTGACTGTTACTATGTTAGAGACATGATGATTGGACATTTGAGACGATGACTACGCTTGCTTGCCATTTGTGCTCATTCGCACATGCTTGTGAGGGTCGCTCCCTACAAGCCGGCACTCCGGAGTTAGCCTATGCGACTCATGTTCGCTCGTGCGGTATTGAGAAGCCTACGGGGCCGGGTGGGGCAGACTCATTCCTCGAGTGGGAATGTTGGGCTACCACAGGCACTTAGGCTGCACAAGCCAGACTACCTTGGATAGATCCTTAATGGTAAATGGAAATCGACACGGTGTCGCATAAGTAAAATCACTACTAAATAGATTATAGTATTTGGGTTTCTTAGACATGCTTATTGCATAGGTTTGGACTTATAGTATACTTGATTATAGCGCTCTTTGCACTTTAGTATACTTGTTTGCCATGTGGGATCACACTAGTTTTGTGTTGGACATATTTGAGCATGATAGAATCTGTGTACTACACATTGCCATCCTATCGCTTATAGTATAGTAGTTTATTTTAGCATTCAATACATGTTTTCATATCTGCAGTTTAATTCTAGTTGTTTATCATATCTACCATACTCTTTGGGCCTAGTAGCGCAATGTGCTGAGGTAAGTAATTGCCCACTGGGAACTATAAACTATAGTTCTCACGCCCCCTGTTTCTTATTTCCTTTCAGAGCCTTCCACACCGGACGAGGTTAGAGACTGCGGAAAGGGCATCGCCTCAAGCTAGCTCTTTTGCGAGGGTCGTATCGATTGGTGGTCTACCTCTCATTGGATTTATTTAGGAGAGGTTGAGAGTTGTACCATGTATAGAGACCACTCATTTTGTATTATGAGACAGATGTTGTACTTCCTTTATATTTTTATTAGTGGATCTGTTTACTGTTCTCTACTTGTTGTTAGTAGGTAGTTGCTAGTTGCTCTGATATCTTTAGTGGTCTTACTTTTCCTTGCTTTTATATCTCTATTATTGTAGACACCTTATATGTGCAGGTATATGGCGGGTCTGGGCGGGCCTCGGGCGGGTCTATGCCGGGTCCCGGGGCGTGACAGAGGATCTGTCTTGTTTTTGGTCTAGATGCATGTCTATAAGATCTGTAGCTTTTTGTTCTAGTAATTGTCCCTATACCATAGCCATAATATCGACAGGGAATATGGTAGTTTGTTCTGATGATGCCTGTTTTTCTTGTGTTAAGATTTGTTGTTGTAGTGGTGGTTGATGACTTGAAGAAGCTTGATTGTTGTAGTTGAGCACATATTATTTGATAAGCTAGTATCCTTGGATCAGTACGTAGTTGTTTTAGATTATAGGCATTGGTTTACAGCAAAAGGCAAAAAGCCTCAAAATTTGTTAGATGCTTGCCAAAAAGCATGAACAGTACTGTGCATATCTAATTACAAAGCAAACAAAATGAGTTAAATAGTGCATTGATCATATAATGTATCAAAAGTGCATGCACTACATCTCAAATGTACAAGAACCATCAGTCCTTATATGTTAAAAGACTTATACATGGCTTATTTTACCACACATGAGTCGTATAGCACCATAATACTGAATAAATATCTCACAGCCACTACCACTAATCAATGCACGCAAGATCAAAACACTAAATTTTATGTCTTAAAATTTTCAAATGTTTTACTAAATCAAGGAATATATCTCAAAATCAACATAATTTTTCTCAGAGCAAATGATCATTGGTTATCATTTGTCATTCTTTTGATATTAGTCATTTGAATTACGAAAAGATAAAAAAAAGGGTTCAAATTTTCTTTGTTCTCAACAAAGGTAACAACAAGTTGATGTGGACGAGTGGAAAATTTTGATCAAACTACCCTGACTAATCATGTAATTTCAGCCATTCTAAAAAGCCATGTTCTGGCTCCAGCCTCCAGGCTTACAATTTTTCTCATGTATTCAAGAATCAAATTCCATCCGAATTTGTTCACTCTGCCCAATGAATGCCTCACAAGTAAGAACAAAGGACTGCATAAAATCATTATATTTGAAGGGATAATCCAGGAAAACAATCGTAAATAAAAGAAACTGTGAGGACTGAAAATTTGACTGTATAGCTAAACTCTATATTGATGATGTTTTTGTGTGTAATTTAATTATATAAGCACTCGTCAAGTTTCAGAAGAAAATGAGTTAGGATGGAGAAGTTACATGACCTTTACTAATAATCACTTAAAATGAATAGTAACCCAGATTTTTCGGAGAGGCCAATCAGTGGAGATGGCTTCTTGTGCGTATTGGACTTCTGTTATAGTGATCTAATAGCTCGTTTTCAATGGTTCAACTGTCCTGAACCCAATGGCAGTGACAGATTTGGGTTTTGATACACAATTTTCAAGGAAAAGGGATTTTATCGCAAAAAAGATTTTGGAGAATAGGAGACAGGATGGCTTTCACCGCGAATCGTCGACCTAATTGAACAAAACAAAATTGTGGGTTCGATGACTCGGCCATGCTGAACGTGTCGGCACAACTCGTTGGAAAATCTGACAGACGGATCGCTAGATATCACGCGTGTAACATACTGGATTTTGATATAAAAGTAAAAATAAATAAAAATAGTGTGAGATATTATTTTTATTGGATTTAGAGAAGTGAAATATAAGTTTGGAATGACTCGTGCTGAAATCGGAATGAAAATAGAAGATTTAGAATTTTCTGTGCGAAACGGGACTGATATTTTAGCAGAAAATGTACAGTGTCAGAAAATTATAAAATATGTTAGAATTATTTTTATGAGGCTAGATTTAAAGTTTCATGTAATTCTGACACCCGGAAGGTGAAAAATAAAATCCGACTGCTATCTGCTAGAGATTACAGTTCGGCAGAGCTTTTCGGTGACCAAATGTGGTCGAAACTGAAATATTAAAATTTCTTTCGTTAAGTTAAGTAAAATCGAGCCTGACTGTCAAATTTGAGCTCAAACAGACATTTAGAATGGCTCCAGCAAAAAACGTCAGTTTGTATCTGCTAAACTGATGTGAATAGTGTATTGTGAGGGTGTTAATTGTAAAAGAAGCATTTGCTTCTTCTCCCTCAACCGTGCAGCCACAACACCTCACACACACACACGGATACATGGAGGGAGAGAGAGACCTCCTTTTCTCTCTCTAGATCTCTCCCAAAATTGAAGGATTTGGTGGAGATTGAAGCTTGGAAGTGAATCATCTTCATCTTCTTTATTTTCTTCTTAGTTTGGAGCAAGCTTTTAGGTGAGCTTCTTGAGCCCCTCTCATGGTAGATCTTTAGAGCTTTATTTATATGCTCTAGAAATGGGTTTAGAGGACTCCCTAGGTGATAACAACGCTATTTGCTTGAATCATGAATCAATTTGGAGGTTTATTGCAATAATAGCATGTTAGGGTTCAAAATGGGGTTTTTGTAAAATGTTTGGATTTGATCTAAATTAACCCTACGTAAATCTAATTGCTAGGTATACCAATACGTTGGTGAAGTCGGTTAGGCGGTTCGTCGAGCCTACGCGAAGTTATTAAAGAAACGGACCGTTAAAGCTTCGTTTCCGCTTGGAGGGCCAAGGCGACGTCCTAAAATCATGAAAACGGAATCGTGAGCTCGTGACAACTAACCGCGGACTTTTAATTTCTGGATCGTGGATCGGAGGCCGTTCGGGTGGTCGTGCGAGAGTTCGGGCTGAACCGGGTCACAGGTGCCGCGGGAGGCCGATTGCAAGTGACTACAAGCAATCGGATTGCGAATTGAGGTGGGTTGTGCTCACCGAAGCGACTAGGTCGCCGTTATGTCTAAGAGTAATGGTTACTATTGATGCATACATGTGTAGTGGTAGGTTGCAAGAGATAATGTAGATGCATGAATCTTATGCTTGATATTGATACCTACCAATGAAATATGTATGTTGATACAATAAGGAAATGCTAGATGATGCATGTAGTTAACACTAAGAGAATGCATGTTGCATGTTATAGAAATGCTAAGTGAATGCATATGATGTGATATAGAGATGCTAGAATGCATATGTGCATGTGGCTGGATTGTTAGCTCTAGAGTGAGTAGAGAACATGGCAAAGGAAAAATACTAATGTGTAAGGCTCGATTGGACAATCTATGTATATTAGATCGAGTGGCATTTAACCTAGTGTCTTGAACATAGGTTGAACATGAATGATATAAACCTAGTGTTGTGAACCTAGGAAAGATTGAGTGGCATTTAACCTAGTGTTAATAAACATAGGTTGGTCAAGGGTGGCATTAAACCTAATGTATTGAACTTAGGTTGAGAATTGAACCTAGAGTCAAGTAAACCTAGGTTATGAATATAGCGACATTGAACCTAGGGTCAAGTGGACCTAGAAGGAAAATGACATTGGACCTAGTGTTAATGAACCTAGGCTATGAACATATCGACATCGAACCTAAAGTATTAACTTAGGTTGAACAAAGACTTGGACCTAGATAGGTCGATAATATAGGGTGAGACCAACCCTTGAGTTATGTAATATGGATTCCGGAATTCCGGCTGCGAGTGCAGCGGCTGCTAGTGCAGCATATGAGCTCGACAGTTCTTGGCCGCGGGTGCGTGTGGCATATTTCCCTCCCACCGGGAGAACTGCGAGGCTTGAGATTGAGCAGGAATCTTAGTTCGCTAGGGTGCGTGTGGCATATTCCCCTCCCTATCGGGGGTCTTGGGCCGCGGGTGCATGTGGCATATTCCTCTCCCACCGGGAAGATCCCTGACCACGAGTGTACGCAGCTCTGGGCGACCCGTTGGGCGATGTAGTATGTGGATTGAAGGCTGAGGTGTGTGTGAGAGTTCCTTCACCTCGAGCCGGGCAAAGAGCGGATTATCCGCAGTTGATTGACTCAAGACCGAGTCGAATGTCATAGTTGGCTAAGGTAAAGTAACCTTAGGAAAGAATGACATATATATATAATATGGCTAAGGTGCGAGTGCCCTTAGTAATAGTAGAGAATAAATAGTAAAGAATGGCTAATGTTAAAGAATAGCAAATACTAAAGGACAACTAATATGGAAAAGAACGATTAGCGATAAAGAATGGCTAAGAATAAAGAATGATTAAGAATAATGAGTAGAATTAACTGATCTACTTGCATGAGTTACAGGAATTGCATAATGTTCATATTACATATTGTGAGGCATGTTATCTGTTAGTTGCATCATAACATGATGATATATATATCGGTAGATATTTTTGGACTAACATGATTACAGTGCCTCTTTGGACCTATTGGTCGAGCTTTTCCCTTGGGTGGCCGTACCCACTGGGAACCATGGAGTTGGTTCTCACCCCACGTTGTTTTGGGGTGTTACAGGTTCACACGTGAGTGGCGCGGCGGTGCGAGGCAAGGGCTTAGCTCGGTAGATAGCGCCCTACCCAGAGATCAGAGATAGCAGTACCCCGAGTCGGCATAGCCTAGGGGTAGAGGGAAAAGAAAAAGAACAAGTTGTAATAAATTCTAAGATCTTGATTGTATTTGGAAGTTGATTATAAAAGGGAATTGTGATGCAAAAATGTATCTGGTGTGAATACTTGTAATAGCAAGTAGATTTATGTTTTTGATACTTCCATACGCAATCTTTGGTTGAAATGTATTCCTGGTTAGAACTTCGTACATTATATTGATTGCGACGCCTTGGACGTACATGGGAGACTTTATCCCCGGTACAGGAAAAACCCTGTCCGTTCGGCTGTCTGTTGGCGTGCCCGAACCCGATCAAATAGCCGGGGCACGGGGCGTGACATATATATAGATATATAGATATATCTATATATCTATATAGATGTATCTATATATATAGATGTATCTATATATCTATATAGATACATCTATATATATATCTATATATATATATATATATATATATATATATATATATATATATATATATTTATATATTGTCACGCCCCGGATTACACAATTCCCGGGCACGTCGACAAATCCGCCGTATACAAAGAATTTTTTCTGTATACGAAGCGTATCGGTAACTAAAAATATACAATACTACAACCAGTAGTATAGAGCTGTAAAGAAACCAAACAGGTAGAATAAAACAAGTCTCACATACATACAACAAAACGCTATACAAAGGTACTCGCTCCAGCGAGTTATAACAACTGTATGTACATGAACTCAACAAAATAAACCGTAACTACCTGCAGTGGTGGATCCTCTATCTCAGCAACTCATCGGGTAGGGCTCTAATTCGCGACGCCCTTGCCTCGATCAGCCTCGGAAGACGCAGCAGCCAGAGCAGCAGGCTCTGCAAAACACATAGTAACAACAGGGCGTGAGAACTACTGTAAAAATAAGTAGTCCTCAGTGGGTACCGCCCTCAAAATCATCGGCTCACCCACTAAGATTACAATAGGAAACGAACTTAGTAGGTAAAGCTGGAAAGAAATCTACAGCTACATGCCACTACACTATTCAATTTGTGTCTATTATCAATTCTGACCCAATCTCAATAGGGACTGTGTACGCACCCATCCCGCCTGTCTAAGCCGCGCTACCTCTACGCTAAACAGTTCGCGGATAGCAACTAATCAGCGACATCAATGCGAAAGCACAGAGCCAGACTCCGGAGCGGCACTCGTGGGCGCGACCCAACCGAGTATGCAAGCGTATCTCTGTCGAGCTCAATCAGGCTCTCACAGGCTAAAATCAAAAAAACAGGTCTAACAGTACTACTAACCACTGGTCACATGCTCTCGGCACAATCTGATACAGAAACAATCAATTCCGGGTCCGCCGTCAACCACCACGGCACCCACTAGTCCGGATCACTATAAACACTACTGTAAAAATCGGCTCGGCATCCCAGCACGAGCGGAACTGAAATCTGAACTACCTGGGATACTCACTATGAGGATACTGCAACAGTATAAAAATACAACGGCCCTTAGGGCTAAATCAGATAGTTCAACATATGCCAGGTCCCGAACGCTGGTTTTCTCCTATGTTTTATCCTAGTTCAACATGTATGATTAATAATAACTAATAATATGCTCCCAATTCAGTTTATATGTCTAAAACATACCTACTCATGAATTTGAGCTAAATAATAACAACTTGTAATATTAACGATACATGTCGACGAACAGTACTATAGAAGTAGGATTCCAATAATAAACCCACCTCGTATACTAAATCCAACACGGGGCGATGTTGAGAACGGCGAAAACACGCCCTCGCCTAAGGTCCTTGCAACGCTACGACTGCAACCGTACCCTCGAACGGCTTCGCGGTGCGTCGTTGGTGTCGAAATCGGCTCGCGGCAACTCCCCGAGCTCGTCGTTGCTTCGGCCGAAACGAGAGAGAAAATTAATTAATGAGGTGTTGGTGCAACCCTCAATTACATAAATGGATAGGCATGAAATGCATGCATGGGCACGTAGCATATATATATATATAAGGATACTACATTCTCCACCACTACAAAAAGTTTCGTCCTCGAAACTTAAAATATACCTCAAGACAGGGCAACGAACAGGTCGGGGTAAGACTCCCTCATCACCGTCTTTGGCTCCCAAGTCGCCTCCCGTTCCTCGTGATTACTCCACTGCACTTTTACATACGGGATGACCCGGTTGCGCAATTCTTTCGTCTCGAGAGCAAGAATCCGCACCGGTCGCTCCTCGTATCTCAGATCCTCGCCAATCTCTAGTGGAGTGAAGTCGATCACGTGAGAAGGATCAAAAACATATCTCCTCAACGCCGAGACGTGGAACACATCATGAATCCCAGCTAGTCGGGGTGGTAGAGCAATCCGGTAAGCAACTGGTCCAACTCGCTCCAATACCTCAAAAGGGCCAACGAAACGTGGATTGAGCTTTCCACGGACTCCAAATCGGCGAATCCCTCTGGACGGCGAGACTTTAAGAAATACATGATCTCCAATCTGGAATTCTAAGTCTCGTCTCCTGGTATCGGCGTAGCTCCGCTGGCGGCTCTGGGCTGTCAAAAGGTGTCGTCGGATAACTTCACCTTTTCCTCAGCCTCTAGTAGGATCTCAGGCCCTAAAGTCTTCTTCTCACCCACATCACTCCAAAATAGAGGGAATCGACATCTGCGTCCATACAACGCTTCAAACGGAGCCATCTGAATGCTCGTTTGATAGCTGTTGTTGTACGCAAACTCAGCGAGTCTCAAATGTCGATACCATCCTCTTCCAAAGTCTAGGACGCATGCCGTCAGCATGTCCTCTAGAGTCTGAATGGTCCTCTCAGACTGACCATCTGTCTGTGGGTGGAACGCCGTGCTGAAATGTAACTGAGTCCCCAAAGCTGTCTGTAAACTCCTCCAGAAATGTGATACAAACCTCGGGTCTCGGTCGGATACAATTGATACCGGCACGCCGTGTAGCCTGACAATCTCATCCAGGTATACCTGTGCGAGCCTCTCTCTGGACCAGGTAGTCTGAACTGGTAGGAAGTGAGCAAACTTGGTCAGTCTGTCCACTATCACCCAAATCGCATCATAACCACTCTGTGCTCTCGGTAACCCCACGACAAAATCCATTGTGATCTGCTCCCATTTCCACTCGGGCACTGGCAGACTCTGAAACTTGCCAGCAGGTACCTGATGCTCGGCCTTTACCTATTGGCAAGTCAAACAATGAGCCACATACCTGCCAATGTCCTTCTTCATTCCATTCCACCAAAACTGTGCCTTTAAGTCCTTATACATCTTGGTTCCACCTGGATGAACCGTATAAGGAGAATAATGAGCCTCTCTCAAAATATCCTCTCGGATCCCTGAATCCACAGGTACACACAGTCGGTCCCTGTACCATAGTACTCCCTAACTGTCCAAAGCAAAATCCTCGGCCTGTCCCCTAACTAGCTGCTCTCGAATCCTCAACAAATGCGGATCTCCACTCTGTTTCTCCCGGATCCTATCCAACAGAGTGGGCTGCAGGACCAGAGACATCAGTCTTGCAATAGACCTAGGGGACACCACCTCAAGTCTCAGCTGCTGTAGCTCCTCAAGTAGCGGTCTCTGCTGAGTGATCAATAAGCTCAAGCTCTGCGCTGCCCTCCTACTCAACGCATCTGCCACTATATTCGCCCTACCGGGATGATACTGAATACTAATGTCATAATCCTTTAATAGCTCTAGCCACCGGCGTTGCCTCAAATTCAACTCTCTTTGAGTGAACAGATACTTGAGACTTTTGTGATCGGTGAAAATCTCGCAGTGCTCGCCGTACAAGTAATACCGCTATAATTTCAGAGAAAAGACTACTGCGGCAAGCTCCAAGTCATGAGTAGGGTAATTCCTCTCATAATCCTTTAACTGCCGTGAAGCATAAGCAATCACCCTACCATGCTGCATCAGCACACAACCCAGTCCGTTGTGCGATGCATCACTATAGATCACAAATCCTTTCCCCATCACAGGAAGGGCAAGGATAGGAGCTGTCATCAGTCTCTGTCTCAACTCGTCGAAGCTCCTCTGGCAGTCCTCACTCCAAATAAACCGAATCCCCTTCCGAGTCAACCTGGTAAGGGGTGTGGAAAGCTTCGCAAAGCCTTCCACAAACTGACGGTAATATCCTGCTAGTCCAAGGAAACTCCTCACCTCTGTCACCGTCGTCGATCTAGGCCAACCCCGAACCGCATCAATCTTCTTCGGGTCAACTGCTACTCCCTCTGCTGATATCACGTGGCCCAAGAAAGCGACCTTCCGTAAACAGAACTCGCACTTCTTTAACTTGGCATACAATTTCTTCTCTCGCAGAAGCTGTAGCACAGTCCTCAAGTGCTCCTCATACTCAGCATCGCTCCGGGAGTATATCAAGATATCGTCAATGAAGACTACCACAAACCTGTCCAAGAATGGCTTGAATACTCTGCTCATCAAATCCATAAATGCGGCAAGGGCATTTGTCAATCCAAAAGGCGTCACTGTGAACTCATAATGCCCGTACCGAGTCCGAAAAGCCGTCTTGGGAACATCCACGGCTCTTACCCTCAATTGGTGGTAACCTGACTGGAGATCGATCTTCGAGAAGACGAAGGATCCCTGCAACTGATCAAACAAATCATCAATGCGCGGCAGTGGATACTTGTTCTTGATGGTCACTTTATTCAACTCCCGGTAATCTACACATAACCTGAGCGAACCATCCTTCTTCTTTACAAATAACACCGGCGCTCCCCAAGGCGACACACTGGGTCTCACATACCCCTTATCCATAAGATCCTAAAGCTGCGCATTTAGCTCTTTCAGCTCTGACGGTGCCATCCGATAAAGTGCCTTCGAGATTGGTGCAGTTCCAGGAACTACATCAATAACAAACTCTCTCTCCCTCTCCGGCGGCATCGTAGACAACTCCGGGGGAAACACATCCGGAAACTCGCGGACTACAGGGATATCCTCGAGTCTCGGCGCCGCCGTAGGCAACTCCACAACCGTCGCTAGAAAAGCAATACATCCACTATTCAGCATCTGTCGAGCCCTCGCTGAAGATATCCAGGTGGCAAATAGTGTGCTCCTGCAGCCTCTGAAAGTGAACTCCTCCTGGCCTGGCTAGCGGAACGTCACTGTCCTCGCTCTACAATCAATAGTAGCATAGTACCGCGCCAGCCAATCCATAACGAGCACGACGTCGAAGTCCTGCAGCTGCCCTAAAACCAACAAGTCTGCGGGCATGATCCACAAATCCAATTGCACTGGACACGACCAACAACACTCCGCAACCTGTAAAACATGGTCTGGGATCTGCACCTCTCATGCCTGAGACAAGGCTCCTAACTCTAGACCATGCAATAATGCGAATGCTCGGCTAATAAAAGAATGAGATGCTCCGGTATCAACAAGGGTAAGAGCTCTAATGCCGAAAATCAAAATAATACCTGCCACCACTCGGTCGGCCGCTGTAGAGTCCTCCACCTGGGCTGCATAGACCCTGCCACTCGGAGCCTGCTGTCGCCGCTCACCCTGACGCGGCGTAGATGCCCTGTCCTTCTGTCGGTAGCTCTGCGGTGCTGAGGTGCTGAGGTGCGAGGTCCTCAGCGTTCTCAGGGTCGTGGGTTCTCGGATCATTTTCAACCATTAGATTATACTATTCAACCAACCACCCATTCAACCCTAAGGGGCCCACATCATCCTAACCGCATATCTCTTAATCCAATGGCTAAATATCTACAAGCACCAATAACTTAGTACTTTTAAAAGCATAGGAGTCTCAATTCTATCTATATATCTATATATCTATATATATCTTAGTACTTTTAAAAGCGTAGGAGCTTAATTCTATCTAGATCATATATATATATATATATATATATATATATATATATATATATATATATATATATATATATATATATATATATATATATATATCACTATTGCTAAATATACAAACATTCAACATTCATACATTCATACACCATTCTGCAACAGATTCACGTTCAGAGTTTATTTAGAAATCCATAACTATTAATTTAAAATGTTTCCTACCCGGAAACTTATTTTGAAATACTAATTTATGAAAACCACGAGAAAACCTTTTGAAACCTGTTTCCCACACGAAAATCCTTTTTCTTTAAAACACACTACTACGAGGGATAGAAAATCGTTTTCATTTCAAAGAAAGCCATAAGTTCTTTAATTCATTTATCAAAATCACATTTATCCAAGTAAACGAAAACCAACTGAACCAATATATCTAAGTCATATCATCAGAAATAAATAGGGTAGCAACTAAACCAAACAAACCGGATCGGAAGCTCTATCAACCACTACGAACGTGTCTCACATCTCGTCTCAACCTTTACCGTCTGCAATACCTGAAAAATGGTTGGGGGGTGAGAACATGTAAACATGTCTCCCCCTTCCAGTGAGTACTGTAAACCAACGAAGGTGAGGAGTACTCATCGACAGAAAGACATCAACAAAGTTATAGGTAGATAACACAACTACAGTAGCTATAATGTCCGAAGGAAATGGAACAGTAATAAAACATGTAACTACCGCTACTGTAAAATGGAACAAAATGCATACTTGGATATCGTAACTATAGTAGCAATGATGCAAGGGTAAACAATAATATATAGGAATATGAAAGAACAACTACCACTATTATATATATGCATCAATGGACAACGAGTCCAAAGTATCCAATCTGGAACAGCTATATTGATCTGCAACACCTCAGGCCCATGCCACAACTGCTCTAAATAGAATCAAGCCATATTGGTACGCAACACCTTAGGCCCATGACCCAGCATAAGCTCTTGGGTTTGATACCATATAATCCCTCTTGGGCTCACGGGCTGACACACCGAACCACTTTTCCGGAAAAGAACACACTCTTGCGGTGGATTAGACCACTAGTGTTCGTGAAATGCGTACGAGCAGTGGCGATCGATGCTAAATGCTCAATAGCCAACCGTCGGCAACTAGCCAACAATCCAACTCCTCAGGGCATACCGACCGTATAGGTCATCGAACTGTAAAGAACACAAGTACCGACCACTTAGGTCAACTAGGATAGAACAACACAACATCTTTCCGAAGGTATACAAGTACCGACCACTCAGGTCAACTAATATATATATATGCACAAGAACCGACAATAGATTACAAGGACGTCACGTCATGCATTGGTATAATCCAGAACTAACCGTCAGCCACTAGCCGATAATCCTACCCCTCAGGGTATACCGACCGTATAGGTCATCATATAGTCCAACCGACCAACAAGGTCACTGATACGAAGTACAAGAATCGACCAATCAGGTCACCGATATGAAGTATGAGAACCGACCAACCAGGTCACTGATACGAAGTACGAGAACCGACTATCTAGGTCGCTGATATGAAGTACGAGAATCGACCAACTAGGTCACAGGTACACATATAGATAAACTACTCTACTCCTACTCATGATACTAAGCATGGAAACAACTGAGTAGAGTACAATGGAAACAACATAGGTGCAAGGCTCAATATATATATGCAATAATAAGAACAAAGGTAAGAGGATATCACCGAGCGTGCACCACTGTACCGACTTCGGATCAAAGTACCTACATGTACGAATAACGTGCCTGTCTCCCGACTGTGAAGATTGTTAACCGGACCTACGGAGGGTCCACCAGGTTAGTATCTTACCCACAAATGAGAAACACTAAACTAACAAGCCCACTTGTAAACCCACGGGAATTGGTTTCCCAAACCGATTGCTGAACATGTCGGAAGTTCCGAAAACCGCACCGGGACTCTGCCGGGACCCACGAACTGTCTCGAAACTCACCGACTAGTGCTACGAGTCACCCACTGCCACGAAACATATATATTCGTGTGACATGGCAGCAAAAACACCGCCTCACATTGAAACAATTATCACCGGATAATCATTCCGATCCGGGTTCCCGGAAGTGTCAAATTTGACACTGGAACCCACCGTCGCTCACTCGTCGTTTCCGAACCCTCAAAACGATGTGGGTGACTAGCCAACAAGGCTCAACGATATAACAATTTATCACGAGGCACCGTCGGAATAATTCCGAACCGAAAACACGTTTCGTCCGCGGATTTTGCCGACGAACGCACAAGAAATCTATTTTCGATCTCCGAAAAGGCCTGGGGCCTTGGACAATCAGTCCAGAGGTCACCCACTGTCCGCACATACTGCCAACAGCGACCACAAAAAGTGCAATTGTGGAAAAACCCTCCCGATTACCTAAAATCACATTATTTCATATGATTTCCGAGGTTATTGCCCGACAACACAAACCGAGGATCTTTCAGCCAAGCCGAGATACCTGCTGACAGGTCTCGGCATGCTGGAGGCCGTGCTCACACTTCGGAGCACGCCGGCCACTGTGGCAAGCGCACGAGCGATGCGTACTTCAGCGAAACAGCGCGCTCACCAACTTAATCGCGTCTATCACGCAAATCGGGGGGCATCACTGACCCCAACGGAGGTGAGCACGATGTTCAGCACGATCGAAGATCATCGTGCTCACTTCCAAAATTAACGGGGTGTCTTCGGATCGCCGGAAAGGCGACCAGAACCCAAAACGAGGTGCAAAAAGCAGTAAATAACCTTACCGGAGCAAGGTAAGGCACTGGGCGGCTGGCGGCGGCCAGACGACGGGCTAGCCGGCTAGAGGAGGGTGTGGGGAGGTCATGGTGGGCGTCGGCAGACGACAGAAGGCAGCGGCGGCGGCTTGCAGTGATGCCCTAGACGCACAAGGTGGTATGGCGCTTAGCTTGAGTCCGGCCGGCAGGGGCCTCCGGCGACGGGGGCACCGGCGGCACTCGGCTCCGGCCGACGAGTGGGGATCGGTGCTCCCGCTGGCCAGCGGCGGAAGGCGGCGGTGGCAATGCGGGGAGAAACCGAGCCCGCACGAGTTGAGGGGAGCTCGAGCCATCTTCTCCGACCATGGCGGAGCTCGAGCAGCCGCGGGGTGGCCGCGGGGCTCCTCCAGGGTCACGAGGAGGGGAGCGGTGGCTCCGATCGACGGCGACGGTGGCGCCCTGGTGCGGCTCGGCCGGTGGGGGAGGCTCGCTCGAGGTGTGGGGATGGTGCTAGAGAGGGGTCGCATGGAGGGGCTCTCTGGCCTGACCTCGATAGTGAAGGAGAGGGAGGTGTTGGTAGGGGGTGAGGAAGAGGAAAGTGGTGGTAGTGCTGGTAGCACTCGGCTGGCCGGAGCACCCTCGCCTGCGACCGGGAAGCACGCGACACAACCCCCCAGCAGAGAAGAGGCGGCAGGGGGCTCGATTGAGGAAGAGAGAGGCTTAGAGTTAGGGTTTTTCGTGGAGAAACTCTAAGTAGTTGTTGAAGCATAAAAAAAGAGAGAGGAATAAAAGAGAAAAAAGAAAAAAAAAAGGGGGGGGGAGAAAGAAATAAAAAAAAAAGATGGTTTATGAGATGATCCATGCACTAGGTGCATGGATAAAAATTTAAGTTCAAATTTTGAACGCGGAAAGTGGGACGTTCCCGTAGGTGCGAACGGGTACAAAAATAGCATATTAGTCCATTCCCTTTCATATATTTACAAAATGCTCCACTTTAATCATATAATATTTTATTATTTTGACTAAAGTGTAATATGAGTAAAGAGAAAGGATTAATTCGCAATATTCCCATAATCTCATCGTAATCACCCATCATTCTACAATCTCATCGTAACCACCCATCATCCCACAATCCCATCACGATCACCCACGATTCCATCATCCCACGATCCCCTAACCGCCCACGATCCCATAACCTCCCGCACATCCATGCGCACGTCTCCCTCAGGTTGGTTACAACCACCCCATAAATACCTTTCGAAAAAAATCAAACAGAGAGCTTTTTGAACCTTCAAACCCATTCTTAAAAAAAATCCCATCCCTGCCTACGAAAGAAAAAAAGAGAAAGGTAAAAAGAAAAAAAAAATCTTTTCTCTTCTCCATTAACGCCACAATCAAACCTCTCTCTCTATCATCTTTCTCGCTCTCTCTGTAGGTGAACTCGATGCCGCCCCATCGATGCCGCCGCTGTGAAGCGGCACCGCGCCGTTCGAAGCCGCTCGAAGCTGCGTCACCCTTGACCCACTCGAGTTTCCATCTGGAAGCTCCTCGCGGGGTGCGCGCGTTCCCCCGCCGCGCGCCTCCTCCACTGCGGTTCCCCGTCGCCGGCGTAGACCCCCTCTTGCGCGGCCCCCATCGATCGAAGCCGCACGAGGTCGCTCAAAGCTCCCTCATCACCGTCGAGCCGGCCGCGCTAAACCCTTCCGCTCAGCCGCTCCACCGAGCTCGCCGCCCTCAGTCGCTCGAAGCCGCTCCGGCCTTAGCCGCTCGAAGGCCCGTTGCCGTCCTTGACTCGAAGCCGCGCTACCCGCGGCCGATCTGCCTGAAGCCGCGCCACCCGCGGCCGATACTTTCGAAGCCGCACCACGCGAGGCAGGTCCGCCCGAAGCCACGCAGAGGCTTCGTCGAAGTCGCCGTCACCCGAAGCCGCGCCACCCGCGGCCGGTCCTCTCGAAGCCGCGCCACCCGCGGCCGGTCCTCCTCTCGAAGCCTGCGCCAACCTCGCGGCCGATTCCCCGAAGCCCGCCTAACCCGCGGCCGAATTCTTCGTGCCCATGGCCGAGCCCGGTGGCGCCCATGACTTGCTCGTAGATCTCGCCGATCCGTCGACGCCCTGCGCCGTCGTCGACTTTGATGGCTCGAACCGAGGAGTTCCCTCTGATCCGCGTCGCTCCACCTCGAAGGCCGTTCAGCGCCGTCGATGCTACTGTGCCGTCTGTCGTGGCCCTCACCGCTGTGGCAGTGAGCGTGTCGCCGTCACGGCCCTCTCCGTCGCGGTCTCAGATCCGGCGGCTTCCACTGTCAGGTCCAGCCCCAGCGGAAGCCCGTCATATCAACAAAGGCCCCAGCCAGCTGCTCAAGCGGCCGATCCTGAGATGAGAGGAGCGGTGCTCTCCTCTTAAATCGGATTTTTCTCGCCCGGGCCAAAGCTTGATGCTGGCCGGAGTCCGCCCACCAACGCCGCTCGACGCGAACCTCTGAAAGAGGAGCGGTGCTTCTCCCTCTCAAACAAGGTTCCGCCCGCTCAAGTGCTCGATTACCCGGATCGCCACCAACAATCCGCTCGACGCGAACCGTTGAAGAGAGAGAGCAAGGTTGCTCTCCTCTCAAATGGTTTCCGCCCGCTCAAGTGGCTCGATGTACCCGGAGTCCGCCCGTGCACCAATCCAGCGTCGACGGCGAACCTGAAGAGAGAGCGGTGCTCTCCCTCAACACGGTTCCGCCGCCGAAGTGCTCGATGTACCCGGAGTCCGCCCACACACACTCGACGGCGAACCTGAGAGAGAGAGCGTCTCTCTCTCAAATGAAGTTTAGATCGCCGCCAAGTGCTCGACGGCGAAATTGAAAGAGAGAAGCGTGCTCTCGTCTCAATGAATGTCAAGTCCGCCAACCGACTCCGACGACGAATCCGAGAGAGAGAGCGGTGCTCTCTCTCAACAAGTTCCTAAAATGGCCGCTAATTGCTCGGTGGCGATCATAAAGAGAGCGATGCTCTCATTTACCGACCATCATTCGACAAAATACTTCGTCGTCGACGTGCTAACTCAAAACGCTGCTGATGGAATGCAGAGATGAACATCGTATGGTGCTCTTTGCAAAATATCACAAAAAGAGAGATCACTCTAAAAGAGAGAGAGAGCTTGACAAAATCCATTAGACACTTCAAATTAAACTTGAAATTAATTTTTTATTCAAATCCAGAATTTGGAAGAAAATGTATATGAAAGTCTTAATTGATGCAAAACATTTTTTTTTTAAATAAAACCTCGAGAGCACTGAATCTAGCCCGATCATATGGAGCCTTAAGTCATGTACTCAACCCATCCGTATTAAACAACACTTGAACTCTAAACGCCATTTAACCCAATACTAATCAAACGCCGTAACCTAACCATCACTCAAAATCATTAACCGTTAACCTTAACCCAATCCTATAACCTAATCCAAATTAAACTAGCCCAATATCTAAACCCATAAGCTAATTAACCCAATCAAATTAAAATCTAGGCCAGTCCAAAGCCGCAGCCCAATTTACAAATGGCCCGCAGTCCAAAACCCATTTGGGCCCACTTATTCTATAGCCCATTATCCAAAAACTCATTAAAAACATTAACCTATAAACCCATATACATAAACCTAATATACATTTACCTCATGAACGCCATACACATTTAACCGCATATCCAAGTCCCAATAACCTAACCAATGTCGCATGAACTTTGAACCAAAAAAAAATCATGGACCAAACCATACACCCAAAGTCCTGTGTGAAACATACGCATACACAACAAATCCAAACGAACTATGAATCAGTTCATGAATCAAATCAGTTCATGACCATCGGATCATAAACCACAAACCATACGACCAGTTCATCGAACCATAAACCCATGAAACCATAAGTCCATAAAACCATGAAACTCAATGACGATCAGGATCATAAACCACAAACCATACACCAAGTTCATGAATCGCCATAAACCATGAACCATAAGTCCCATAAACCATAAACACCATTGAACCATAATCCATGAACCATAAAACGCATACTACCAAGTTCATGAACCATAAACCCGATGACCATAAACCCATGAACCATAAGTTCCATGAAGCAATAACCCATGAACGCATTATCTAAGTTCATGACCATAAATCCCATATACCCAATACCATAAACCTGTGAACAAAACCGGCAAACCTTCGATCCGAAATCGTCGTTAAACTGAGCAACCCTAAATCACTCGAACCGCCATGTCGTGTAAACTGAGCCAGCAAAATCTAATCGATCCGCCACATATTGTCTTTATGCTCTATTCATGACACTGAGGGTATGCCCTTGGTTAAAGCCATGTAATTGAGCAAATAAATATAATTTCCTTTGTCCAAATTCCAGTTTATCTTCAGCATTTCAGAGGTTCTCGTTAATCGGATAGTGCCCTAATATCTATTGGCGATTAACAAATAGACGCTTGCGTTATTGAAGCCATAGGATTCGCAATAACCGATAACCATACATACAGCATACTTTAATCTACATCATGAATAACCTATCTCCACGGGAGAAACCAAAAGATAAAAATTCCCCGTGCCAAGGTACGCTCATTCGAGTGGTGGCAGACAAAAATGGCACGGCCCAGATGGACTTGGCTTCTCCTTCCATCTTTGAGACTGATGATATGCTATAGAAATGGACGGTAAATATTTAATCTACATATGCGTTATTCCGCTGCAGGAAATAGATGGCACCTAAGGAAACACTGCCGCTGCGGCTCGATGACGATCAACGACGGGTCAGGTTTGCCCTGCCAGCATCATCCTCACTTTTGGAGCTCCGGTCCTACGATCCAATCGCACCTATCCCGGAAGAGGCTAGGGCTCTGCTATGCCCCTTTTGCTGCTACAGTACTGACATCGTTAAGACTGTGGTCCCCGCCTTCCGTAATCGTGGAAGGCTGAAGCCGTCATCCCCAATCCCTCCTCGCTCCATAAAGAAGGAGAGGATGTATCTTACGCCTCTCGTGTCCCTGTTGAGGGAGAGGATCACGGCCTAATCAGGCTTCAAAGAGAATGAGCTACAAGGTAGGGCTGGTTTCAAAACTGAATGTGACGGAACATCGCGCTATCTTTGATATGGCGCTAAAGCGTCATCTTCAATAGCTGACGTTCCGTATCAAGAATCTGTGTCCCTATGACAAAGGCATTCAAAGAAATCTTCGGGCCGTACTTTGATAGCGCAAGAGATGAACAAGGAACAGAAGTCCGACAATACCCAGACTTACTAGGTTGTCGCTGGAACCTGATGTTTGGTCCATACCGATATGCACCCCTGAGGTTTTGAGGAAAAAACTCACCTACGCCGTTCTGGCCCCCCAGAGTTCAGAAATGCCACTTAAAGCCTTCCGTGGCAGTTTCTCGTTCGAGAGGAAACATAACGAGAACCCTGTCGTACAAGTGGATATATAAAAGCCTTTAAGGCTGCAAAGGAAATAAAATAGAGAAGAATAGATTAGAGAAGCCAAAATGGCAAGCGAAGTCGAGCTATCCCATGAAGGGAGAAAAACAGAAGGAAGCCCAAAACTCTTAACTACAAACAAAGAAAAAAATCTAAAAATTTGGAGATCATGGACTGTGAGAGTTATAGGGCGTGTCCCTCAAGTGAGGCTTGTTACGAAGAAGAAACAATTCACAAATGCTTACCAGGAGCTATGCTGCAAGAAAAGGCAGCAGAAAAAGAATGGCGAGAGCTAAAGAAATAAACTCTTCGCAAAACACACCGGAATAAAATGACTTACCTGGTATCTATCTGTATCCACGGGAGGAAAAGAGGTTTGTATTCTTCCAGGAGGGAGACCAAGGATGCTATAATCGCATCCTGAAAAAAGAAGGTTATGAAAAAGATACGAGATATTAGAAGTCTCTATAAGAAAATGGAGAAGGTTATGGGTTTGCTGATAATGTACAGAGCAGTTGGAGGATCATATCGCATCAACCAAAGACTCCAGCTCGGACAGAAGCACCCGCACCCCAAGTCATTAATAACAGGCTAAAACAACTGTTCCTAAAGGCGACCCTACCCTTTGTCTAAAATAAAGAGATTCATTGATTTGATTCTATTCTTATTCCTCAAGTTAAAGAGACAGGTAGCGGGGGCAAACCCAAACACCAAAGGGAAAAGACATCCTTATCTATCAGAATATATTTTACTTTTCCTGCATGGTATCTCTGCGTCAAAATGTTCTATGGTGTTGTATACCCCCTGATCAGGCACCCTAGCACATTTTAAGCGCCATCGTTGAAATACTGGAGTTAACGGTGCTAGCTAACCTACGACATTTCCACAAAATTATCCGGTATACCTCTGAATGGTACTACTCCCTCGATGGAGAGTCCATTAATACTTGGCCCACATGGAAAGCTTCAAAGCAAATCC